>NW_025394855.1:0-1913 GCF_016433145.1 Gracilinanus agilis | reverse complement strand
TCTGCAGTATCCCACTTTCGTCTACAAAATATATAAAATAGAAGATTCTTCAATAAATCCCTTAGGATAGTAGGTTTTGTTTTTGTTTTTGTTTTAAAACCCTTACCTTCTATCTTAGAGAAAATACTGTGTATTGTCGACAAGGTAGAAGAGTAGGCAAGGGGGGTTAAGTGACTTGCCCAGGGTCACACACCTAAGAAGTGTCTGGGGTCAGATTTAAACCTAGGACCTCCCTTCTCTAGGCCTGGCTCTCAATCCACTGAGCTACCCAGCTGCCCCCTAGGATAGTAGTTTTATCTCTCTTTAATGTAGATCCTGAGTGATCACATAATCAATATTTGAAGAGGTATTTGGTTTCAAAAGGAATTTAAATGAGTAGGAGAAACAGATTGATTCTCTTTCTCATTTTATTTTATTTGGATTTTATTGTTCCCAGTTACATAAAGAAGTTTTTAATCTTCATTTTTATAACTTCTGAGTTCCAAATTATATCTCTCCCCCTGCCCCTTCATGCTTCAGTGAGGAGGTACTATGGTCACCCAGTTCTTTCATTTCACTTTGTATAAGTTCATTTAAGTCTTTCCAGGATTTTCTGGGAACATCCTACATGTCACTTCTTATAGAACAATAATATTCTGTCACATTCATATGACACAACTTACTCAGTCATTCTCCAATTGAATGATCTTCCTTAAATTTTATTCAATGTGGAAGTTTGTGGAATGTGGTGTCACCATTATGTTTCTAGATGTTTCTTTGCTTCTTCTTGCTTTTTAATATTTTTTTACTTATATTTAAAAACACTGAGGCTTTCTGCTTGCTAAAATATAGAACCAAAGTACTCAGGTTTTGCTGCTGCCAGCTCTGTATAATTCATCATTTATGAGGAGCAATATCCTACTCTCATCTAAAAATATATAAAATAGAAGATTATTCAATAAATCCCCTTAGGATAGTAGGTTTTGTTTTTGGTTTTGTTTTAAAACCCTTACCTTCTGTCTTAGAGACAATACTGTGTATTGGCTCCCAGGCAGAAGAATAGGCAAGGGGGGGTCAAGTGACTTGCCCAGGGTCACACAGGTGAGAAGTGTCTGGGGTCAGATTTAAACCTAGGACATCTCTCTAGGCCTGGATTTCAACCCACTGAGCTATCCAACTGCCCCCTACAATAGTAGTTTTATCTCTCTTTAATGTAGATCCTGAGTGATCACATAATCAATATTTGAAGACGTATTTGGCTGCAAAAGGAATTTAAATAAGTAGGAAAATCTGATTGATTCTCATTCTCATTTTATTTTATTTTATTTGGATTTTATTGTTCCCAGTTACATAAAGAAGTTTGTAATCTTCATTTCTATAACTTTTGAGTTCCAAATTATATTCCCCCCCCCCTTCATGCTTCAGTGAGAAGGCAAAACATTTGATATAGGGTTAGGCAAATACAGTCAGGCAATATATATTTGCATATTATTTTTGTTGTGAAAGAAAATACAATGTCTACCTGGGAAAAAAAATACAGTTTTTAAAAAATGTGCTGTGTACAGCATTCAGATTCCATTTGTTGTTTCTCTGGATGTGAATAACATTGTTGATTATGAGTCCTTCAGAATTGTCTTGGACCACCGTATTGCTGAGAATATCTAATCACTCATAGCTGATCAGTGTACAATATTGCTATTACTGTGTACTATGGTCACCCAGTTCTTTCATTTCACTTTGCATAAGTTCATTGAAGTCTTTCCAGGATTTTCTGGGAACATCCTACATGTCACTTCTTATAGAACAATAATATTCTTTCACATTCATATAACACAACTTATTCAGTCATTCTCCGATTGATTGATCTGCCTTCAATTTTATTACCAAAAAAAAAAGCAGATAAAAATACTTTTATACATATACTTCTTTTTTAT
>NW_025394854.1:0-7554 GCF_016433145.1 Gracilinanus agilis | reverse complement strand
GTTGATATTAATAATGGTAGTTAACTCTCTCAACTTCAGGGAGTAAGACTGGATCCTCCTCTGACCTTTCAACTTGCCCTAGAACTTGCTTGAGGCTGACCTGTGGCCAAGTCAACCAACAAACAGTCAGTAGCTGGATTGAATTTTATGAACAAAACTTTTATTTGTGTTAATCAAACAACAAGGAAAACTGATAGAAGGGAAGAGGATTTTTAGGAATCCCTAAATGAAGTTTGATCTTAGCTCTAAGTACCAAATCTATAGTTTCAGAATGTGATAGCTGAGCTAACCAGGCCCACTGGCCCAGTCAGGCCATTGGTTGATCTGGTCTGCTTTAGTGGACACTGATTGCCTATAGACAAATTAGATAGCAGTTTGATTGAAGATAAGTATGATTAAAAGATGCTAAGCTGCAGACCCAGAGCTAACAAGCCCTGGGCCAGACGGTGATGTTTAGTTCATTGAAATATATTTGTGTTCTCCAAGAGATTGTTGGGTTTGTCAATGAGATGTTGCTATTGGTCAGCAAAGATAGATAAGCCTACCTCTCTAAGGAATATAAACCCACGTTCCTCCTCCCTCTACCCGGAGTTGATTAACCTCAAATACCCTGGATCCCTGGCTCCAAAATGAGTCTCAGGGTACAATCTTTGCCTCCCTTATATAGGGCATAGCCCAAGCAACCATTGGTCTCATGCCCCAGGATGGCAGCAGGAATCTCCCAAAATTCCAAGTTTCCAACTGTAAACCCTGCCCACAGGCATAGCTTCTTGCAAATCCTTGCAAAACTTAACTTACAATAGTCCTGTGTCAGTTCCTGGATAGGCAAATGGAGGGATAGTCTCAACAATAAGCAGAAAAATATAAATGATTTTGCCAGGACCCAACTCTCCTCTTCTACTTCTTTCCCATTGCTTTTAAATGCAAAAATAGATTTCTACAAGGCAGATGAATTCTATTAGGTAAGTCCCTAAGCATTCTCCAACAAAAAGGAATCCTTGATTTACTACTACCTCAAGTGGCATCTTCTGATTCTCAAACTCTATTATACACTAACTTAAATAAGAAAGACCTGTCACTTCCATATACACTAAAAACTATGCTCTTAATGCCCTCCTGCTTCCCTGGTAATACCATAGGTAACAAGATATCCGGGTCCAGCCAGATACAACCGCGAGGTCCGTGAAGCAGCCACCTGAAAAAAACCATAGGGAGAGAGAGGAGAGACCAAGCATGCAAGAAAGACAAAATCAGTCTAATAGTGTCAAGGCTCGTTTATTGTGTGCAAGGAGTGAGTTTATATGCTTCTAGGGCTGGGTTGGGTAAAATTCCAGGCTGTTGGTCTTACCACGCCTATCCCAGATGCCTATCCCGGATGAAGTTAGGTAAGTTTCATTTCTTAGCATAAGTTTCGTTTCTCGGAAAACCCTTCACTAAGTTTCGTTTCTATGGTTTTAGGTTTCGTTCCTTGGTCTCTGACAATTCCCCCTTTCTTTTCTTTTAAAGGGGCGATTTAGCCAGGACCGCAGCGACGGCCCCTGTCTTAGGCTACACAGGGGGAGTTGCTTGGCCATCAAGGGTCAAGGACCTGTGCTAATCCCGTCATTGGGTCACCGCCCTGCTGGTGAAAGGAAGAAGGTCACTATCAGGCGAGGTGTGTGGCCGTTCAGTGTCTGTTATTTCTATTGGTATTGTACCATAGGGTACTTAGTGAGGGCCGAGTCAATTCTCGTTTTGATAAATCCGTTCAGGCGTTGGAAAGCCCAAGGGCCAAAGGTGAGAACTAGAAGGAAGATAATAAGGGGGGCTAAGATGGTGGGGATCAGGGTAGAAAGCCAAGGGGAACCTTTTAGGAGATTATTAAACCATCCTTCCTGAGCCTCGGCCTCCCTTTTTCTTAGGGCAAGGCTTTCTCGTAATTTTGCCATAGATTCTCTTACAATGCCGGTATGGTCGGGGTAAAAACAACATTCTTCTTTCAGGGCTGCGCATAGTCCGCCCTCTTTCAAAAAAAGGAGGTCGAGACCACGCCTATTCTGCAGGACCACTTCTGAAAGAGAAGTGAGGGACTGTTCCAAGGCGGTGACAGACTTCTCCAATGCGTCTAAGTCAGAGGTCATAGCCATATGGAGAGCGGCCAGATGTTGGGCCTTTAGGAGGGCGGTGGTGCCGGTGCCAATGCCCGCGGCGAGACCACCAATTCCTAGGAGGATAGCTAGAGTAACAAAGGGCTCTCTACGCATTCTAGGGGACGGGGAGAGTAGTGACAGGGCAGTGTCATCCGCACGGTAAGAGATGCGGGGCCATAATTGAACGAGAATAGAGAATTCAGAAGAGGTATCAAAAACCAGGAGGGCGATACATGGGGTGAGTCTGGTGTTGTAGGCCCAAAAAGTATTGTTCGGGGCCTCCAGAAAATGTTCGGAGGATGGTAGAGGGAGGGTAGAACTGTAGAGATGGGAGTGGGAATGGGGGACAGCGCCAAGGCAGAGGCCATGGCCAGAGACTTCGGGGAGAGTAAGGCGATGGGAGGATGCGCTGCAGCGGGATGGCCGAGAAGTTTCCTGGGGTTCAGCGAGATAGGCAATGCCTTCATAGTAAGGGGGCTGTGGGCTGAGGCATAGCCAGCAGCTAACGGTGAGGTCCGGCTTAGAAGCGTTCAGGGCGGTGTAGGCCCGTGATTCCTGAAAGAAAGCAGAGAGAAGGTTCTCAGGGACAGGCCCTGGAAAGGAGGGGTTAAGGAGGAGGGCAAGGGGGAGGCGAAGAGCAGGGGGCATCAATCGTCTTAATTATTCGAGACGGGACCCAGCGGGCATTGTTTTCAGTAGAATCAAAAACACAAGCGGAGCCTTTACCCCAAGGGAGGACGGGGTCAAGACTGTGCCAACGCCCAGTTAGGGGGTCACGCCAAAGGACTTTTGCCAGATTGGATGTGGAATGTGGATGCCAGTGGCGATCAGCAGCGGAACGTCCTTCCGCATCCAGAGTGAGGAAGTTAAGAACAAAAAGGGCATGTGCAAGAAGCAGGGTCTGATTGCCACACAATGGGTAAAGGGTTTCTTGGGACTTGAGTTTAAAAAGGGTGTTCTTAAGGGTTTGATTTGCTCGTTCAACAATGCCTTGTCCTTGTGGGTTGTAGGGGATGCCTGTAACATATTTTATGCCTAACTGAGAACAGAATTGTTTAAAGGCCTGGCTGGTATAGCCGGGGCCATTATCTGTTTTGAGGGAGAGGGGTTTTCCCATCATGGACATAGCAAGGAACATATGCTTGATAACATGCCTGGTGGCTTCACCGGGCTGTGCAGATGCAAAAAGAAAACCGCTAAACGTGTCAATGGAAACATGGATATACTTAAGTTTAGCGAAAGAAGGGACGTGGGTGACGTCCACTTGCCATAGGTGGCCGGGGAGAAGGCCACGGGGGTTAATCCCTAGATGGGGTTCAGGCAAAAGAGTAACACAAGAAAATTTAGTACAAGAGAAACTGATATTAAACCTTAACATTTGGGTATCTTTGCCAACATACTTCATCTCCAGAAATCATTCTTGGATAAGAATTGATCCTTCTAGGAAGTTTGATTCCTAAGTTGTTTGCAGAGTTGACAAGTGATGTTTCTGTTACAAAATATCCTTTTGCAAAGCTCACATTAATAGGACATCTATAAATACTTGAATTATTATTTTACAAATAAATTTCTTTATCTCCCAGATTCTGGAGGAAATCCAGAAAGTTTTGGGTTATATTTCCAAGCTCAAGATCCAATACTTCAATTGTGGTAAACTAAAGGTGCAAGCTACAAGTCATCTATCACTAACTTCATCTACTTCTCAAAGCATGTTCCCTAACCATTTGATAATTTCCAATTATCTACCTAATAGGTTTTTTGGGGAAATGGAAACTTTAATTGTATAATTTGCCTCATGTGCTGATTATGGGACTTGTCACAAAAAACAAACAGGGAAAACATTTCCTCATATCCCTACAAGACTGATCACTCAGTTATTCTTACATATTTTGGTAATAATTAACATATCACACTTTAGTCACAAAACCTGAATTAAGGACAGGAGTGCTGGATTGAGTAGCTCCATAGTAAATATAAAACAGGGCTGTATTATCTCCTGAAACAGATTTTAGTTTGAACTCCATAACTTACAAATAACTTTAAGTCCTTTAGCAATCTTTCAGTATGTAAACAAAATGAATTTCAAAGCATTTACTCTTATTCCTTTCAAACCTCTCTTTAAAACAGAATATAATAGAATCTCCAGTTTAGTTTCCTTTTACTTCAAAACATTGCTACATAGCTGATCAAATACCATCAAGATTATTCTGATTCATAATTTTTTGTGTCTATTTTGCACTAGAAGTCACACCTATTATTTATTTATCCATTAGAAACTCCATCTTTTAAAAATTAACAAATTCTTAGAACCTGTATTATTAAAACCCATGCATAGATTAACCACTTTAAAAACTTATCGTGTATCATGATTACTTGCTGCTAGTTCTGACAGCACATATATTAAAAGAACATCTCATTTGAAATATCCCAAGTTAAATTCTGGAATGAGTTCTCTAACATTACAACTTTTTTTCTGTTACTACAATAAATAAATTACATTGTACCATATCAAAAATCATTAGCAATCCTCAACCCTTAAAATCAATTCTTACATGAAAAATACTTCAAATTGTGGAGTAAAATCTCCCTTTTGTCTTAAGGTTTAATTTTAAGTTGTCACAATATATGTTATTTGCTTTATAAATTTCCAAACCATATTTCCTTTGTATTAACTGTCTTTTATTCTCTATGATATCTGCAGTTTCCCTTTTTATTTTAAATTTATGCTCCAATTGTGGTGAATTAGGGAAACCTGAATTTTTGCACAATCATTATTGATGTTATAAAGTTGCTATTAGCTTCTTGTTCATTTTTTCACTTTACAGAGCTAAGCTGGCAAGTCACACTTGATTGGTCACTGTACCTCTCTGAGTCTGTTCACATGAAGCTATTCTACATGTTTATTCTTACCCATAATAATATTTTTTTCTTTAAACAAATTGCATTTTATTCCTTAGATCATGAATTTCTTCTAATACATTGCACATGCTTTTAAAATAATTTTATATCCTAATAAATTACAATGCTGTCCAAAATTTTTATATTCATAATATACTAGATTCCTAATGCAAAAATATTATTTTTGAATTACCAAAATTTGAAACCCTAATGTTAATTATATTTTTACCTATTACTTAATATGATGGTACAGATCTTAGAGTAACAATTTTACATGTTCATATGTTTTCCCTAAATTCAGTTCGATAAGCATTTTTGGTAAGTCTGATCATTCCCACACTGCAAATCCTAATAGGTAGCTTTTCAATATAAGTTTTGTGCATTCTTAAATTTAACAGAAATTCCATTTTTAACTAGTAGTCAATGAATTTACACAATACCATCAGTACCTATTCAGTTCCTTAGCAAATATATACTCTAATGGGTAGAGAAAGGTCCATGAGTTTGGGGGAGAATGGGCGACGATTTTTAGCTTCTCATAGCTACTTCCTGCTGAACTGGGGCGGCGTGAATGATTCGCTCTCAACAAATAATTTTCTCATGGACCAGTCTCTGTCTAAAGGTATCTAATTTTGAAATGTAAGCCAATTGCATTGTTCTAATAATCTTTAAGTTAAATTTTTCACTAACATCAGTTTGATTAATGTTAGGTTGAACTCATGGTTGTTTAAAGAAGCTTTTTCACTCTTGGTTAGGCACTGAGCAAGACTGATGGTTTTTATTTATTTATTTATTTGTTTTTTGCTAGCTAGGAAAGTTAAGTTGCACTTCTATACTTCTGTACACAACTAAGAATCATTGCTTTCTCTCTCAATAAGTTTTTCTTAGATTGCATTTTAGAATCTTTTGTAATTTTCATTAGATATATGTCTCAGTACTTAACCTGTTGATAGAATTTGGTGATGGGATCAAATTTGTCCCTTTTTCTGTCTTTTGATTTCCATGTTCCCTTTCTCATGGCCAGTGAGAAATGGAAGGAGAAATGTTTGACAGATTAGTTTGTTTAACTCTTGCCTTAATAAGAGCAGAGAATAAGATTTCTTTTAACCAATTAAATTATCTTAGAGTTTAAGACATTCAGAAATTACAATGTTATTTTCTGAATTACTCTAACACCTCCGTCTGTCTTCCCCATTCCTCCAGAATGAATGAAGAAGAGAGAGAGATTTATTTTTCCCAACCTGTAACCCTCTCATTGTGATCACAGACAAACAACATATAACACACGGAATGATCAAGGACACATTTCCCGGGCATATCACACACACTCTGACAATTATAAACCATAAATTATATAAGCTAGATTTTTCTTTTCATCCTGGCAAAAGATCAATTGTTACAATTCATATCTCCATGACTAAAGAATTCTGTGAAAAAGAATGAGTCAGAAAAGGGTTAATTCTTAACAAGGAGCTGGCTGACGTATGATGAATTTTGTTTCTTAATTACCTTTCTTCATGCTTCAATAAGTATCCTAAAATAAATACACTTTTGCTTCTTCACTTTTCTGTGAAGTGGGATTCTGATACCTGCCTGAATAATTCCAGGTAAGGGGGTGGATCCCTGGGCCATGTAGAATAAGCCAGGGGCAACGTTCCTCTATGAAGCAGAAGAACTTAAGCAAATTTTTCTTTTTTACCCTAATGCCTCTCTCCCTGAGACTATCCTTCAGTTCCTTAACGAACTGGGGCTTCCTTAGAGAGTGTTTTCCCCATTATTCATTCACGCTGTCGTAACAATCACTTCCCCACGTTCTAACCACTCATGCATTCATTCATTCAGGGGCACACATTCCAAGGTTGAGCCTAAATGCCTATGGGGGATGGGACGACCTACCCTGCCTCAAGGCTGTCTGTTCAGCCTCTACCCTGCCTCAAGGCTGTCTGTTCAGCCTCTACCGTTTCTTTGTCCCCGGAATGTGTTCCTCAGTCGTCCTGTAAGCCGTCTTCGTCGTGCCCCGCGTTGGGCGCCAGATATCCGGGTCCAGCCGGATACAACCGTGAGGTCCGTGAAGCAGCCACCTGAAAAAACCATAGGGAGAGAGAGGAGAGACCAAGCACGCAAGAAAGACAAAATCAGTCTAATAGTGTCAAGGCTCGTTTATTGTGTGCAAGGAGTGAGTTTATATGCTTCTAGGGCTGGGGTGGGGAAAATTCCAGGCTGTTGGTCTTACCACGCCTATCCCGGATGCCTATCCCGGATGAAGTTAGGTAAGTTTCATTTCTTAGCATAAGTTTCGTTTCTTGGAAAACCCTCCACTAAGTTTCGTTTCTATGGTTTTAGGTTTCGTTCCTTGGTCTCTGACAACAAAATAAAGCAATAAATCACCTACTGGCTGAGAAAGGACATGAAGGACATTCATTCACTAACTGGGAACACAAGAGGGCTACCCCTGAGAGCCAAGCTATGCAAAGAAGGTCATAGTAGAAAACAGACCAGCAATGCTATCAGTTGAGAGAATAGAGTT
>NW_025394853.1:0-1312 GCF_016433145.1 Gracilinanus agilis | reverse complement strand
TGAGGACACATGGGTCCCCACACCCACCAATGATCTACTTAGCACTGGATCAGTTTAAGGGTACAAGTCATGTTTCTGACACTAGTGATCCAAAGACATGGAGATGGATAGAGACTAGCCCCTCAGATGCGCGTGTTTGTTCAGAAGCAAGAAACTTGCCATCCAAGTGGAATAAGCTGAGAGTTGACAAAAAGATAGGTCAAGTAATTGAGAAATAGTAACTCTGCAGGTAAGAGTAAGAAGCCTCTTTTCCTGGTTAGGTGCTTAGGAGCCCAGCAGGTTGTGCATTTATTTTAAGGTCAAGGTTCTTGATTAAAAGAGCAGGGAAATAAGGGCCCAGTGATTGGTGTGGTTGTCTTATACATCAAGCATTGCTCTTTCACATAGCAATAAAATGAGGAACAACCATTGGTTAGATTTGGCCTCCAAAATTTGTTTTTCTGAATTGTCATTTTCTCAGCCTCTTGGGAAATGAGTCTAGGGGCTGTCAGTAGATCCAGAGATCAAAGGGAGAATGAGATCAGTGTGTTTCTGTGAACAGATCTGTGATACTGTGCTGGCAGCTGCCTGAGCTCTTAGGTACAAGATATACCCCAAAGCTGGGCAAAGATGATTCCATCACGAGGCAGAGTTCTTGGCAACCCCTTCTGAGTCTTTCTTCCTCTTGGGAATGCCTTTGTTAGAAATCACTGGACCACAACACACAAAGAACCAATGAAAACAGGGTCTTCTGCAACAACTGCATGTTTAGTAGGTTCTCAGGTCCCCCAAATAGGGACCAGAACACTTTAGTAAATGGTAGCTTAGGCAAGTGCTGAGCCATCAAAACAGAGAGCAGCTACTTGTATGGATGGCCATTTAAAGGCTCCCTTTAATAAAAGCAGAACTAAAGTTCCTGATTATTTCTACTAGCTTTTTACTTGATTCTCTAGGATTTTTTATGTAGACCATGATATCATCTGCAATGAGTGATAGCTTAGTCTCCTCATTGCCTATTTTAATACCTTCAATTTCTTTTTTTTTCTCTAATTGCTACTGCTAGTGTTTCTAGTACAATGTTAAATAGTAGAGGTGATAATGGGCATCCTTGTTTCACTCCTGATCTTATTGGAAAGGCTTCTAATTTATCCCCATTGCATATGATGCTTGTTGATGGTTTAGGAGATATACTGTTTATTATTATTGGGAAACGACCTTCTATTCCTATACTTTCTAGTGTTTTCAGTAGGAATGGGTGTTATATTTTGTCAAAGGCTTTTTCAGCATCTATTGAGATATTCATGTGGTTTTTGTTGGTTTGCTTGTTGATATG
>NW_025394852.1:0-7881 GCF_016433145.1 Gracilinanus agilis | reverse complement strand
ATGAAAATCTACTAAAATAATGGGCAAAAGCAGAAATAAATAGAGCATCTCCTCAATAGAAGGAAATTACAGGCATTAAAAAAATAGTAGAGTTCGCCCATGAAGCTAGGATCTTTTGGGGATCATGTGCACAACCAAACAGAGAGACACTAGAGTAGAGAAATCCTTGTTCCTGAAGTCACACCTGATCCTAGATAGCAAGTCTCCATGGCCTCTGTATGTTTAGAGAATTCGTATCATTCCAAAAAAACATCACCAACGAACGTGGGTCATCCCCAAAAACTGATCTTCAATTACCAAGTATGAAATAAGCAAGTCAGCCTAGTAAAGACACCAAAGAACTCTGAGAGGCAGGAGAAAGGACGTGCCAGGCAAATTGAAACATCCAACACTTCCCCTCACACCTGGATGGAAACTGCCTAAAGACCCTGAATAATAAAGTCTTGAGATTAGCGGTATCTCCCTGACCACTGGAAATAACTTCCATCCCAGATATTACAGTAAGTACATCATCCTTTAAAGTAACAACACAAATTGCTGACTAACTGCTACCAACAGGCAGTTAAGGTCAAGTCTCAGAAATGGCAACATTCCTTCGCTTCCCCAAAAAAACCATTAATCCTGCTTCCAGTCCAAACTGCAAAGTTACTAACCCAGGAAGCACCTACTTTGAAGATGATGCCTGGAAACTACAGTTAAAGATGCTGTAACTACTACCTATGGAATACTCAAAAAAGAAAATTTCCAGTCACCAGTACCTGGACTCTAAAATATGATTTTATCATTTGAAATGACATTAAAGACAAGGGACTATAACTGCTTTGCTGCTGCACTCTAAGAACTTTATAAAATCTTTAGTATAAAAATCTTGCTTCTTGGAAGGAAAGCTTTAGCAAATCCAAACAGCATCCTAAAAAGCAGAGACAGCCTCTTGTTGACAAAGGTCCAGATAGGCAAACCTAAGGTTTTTCCAGTATGTATTGTTGTAGGATTTGGACTATGAGGACAGCTGAGAACTACAAAGACAAAGTTTTTGAGTTGTGGTGCTGGGGAAGATTTTTGTGAGGTCCTTAGAAAGCAAGAAGGTCAAATCAGTCAGTACTCAAAGAAAATAATTCAGACTATTCTCTGGAAGGTCAAATACAGAAACTCAAGCTAAATACATAATGAGAACCCAGGATTCTGGAAAAGACCATGAGCTTGGGAGATACTGAAGTCAAAATGAAAAGAGGATGGGAGAGCATGAGATGGAAAACATAGAGTCATAGAAACAATGAACATGTATTTGGAGAGACTTTGAGAGATAATGTAAAAAGAATAGTCCAAGAGGTCATGAATACATCTGAATTAGTGAACAAGAGTCACCACAGGAGTCTCATAATGGACAGCAAAAATTCAAAGTTCAAATCACACACTAATTCAAAAGTTATTTGTAAATTGGTTTCTGCTTCACTTTAATTTCTGAAACACCCAAATATCCAAATAGATTTTCTAATAAAACTGATTTACATGTTATTCAACAACTTTTCTCTTTTCCCTTAACCAGAAAAGAATTAACACTTAATATATAAGGTGAAGTTATTTTTACCCTACTTCAGTTTTACTCCTTATAAACTCCTTTCTAATTTGAAAAATGACTTCCTTTCCTGTTTATAAAACAATCACTCTTGGGCATAGGAAATCCTCTTAGTTCCCTTAAAACAAATTCTACTGGATATAAACCCAACATTAGGTAGAATTTCAGCATTTTGTAAAAACCCTTTTAAGCCACAATTTGGAAATTCATAATATAGAACTTTGATTTTAGTCACAAACTCAGTTTCTAATAATAAGTTTGTGATTATGTAATCTGAGGGAAAATATTCTCTTATTATTAAGACTATCTTTCCTTCATCACTTTCTAAAACTTCCTCAGAGAAACTTGGTGATAAAGGCTTAAAGAATTTCTTTTAATAGATCACAAGATACAGAGAGGTTTTTATTTTCCTCTTAATTTATATGCATGCATGATTCTAAAAGCAACCCCAATAAAATGACATAAAAGATCAGATACAGGCCCAATTGTAAATATACAAAGACAAAGAAACAGATAGATATGAGAAACCCAATATTTCTTTGCTGCTGAGGCTATTGTTACCAGCCTTAATTAGCTCTTCCATTAAAAGAAAGCATTTATTGGTTCAGTTTAACTCATTGGCAGTCATTACATATGTCTTTACACAGTCTGCTACTGCACACCTTGCTCTCTCAAATACACACAAAACATATTACTCTATAATTTATCATTTTCCTAAAGACTTTGCTGACTAGAGAACAAAGTTATAACATATCACTAAGCTCCAAGTCCAATTTGAAGCAAGAAAAGAACTGAGAACAAGACACATTCCTGGGCTAAAATATATTCTTTCTTCAACCCTACCACCCACCCAACAAAAAAAATTAGAGAGAATCACACAAAAGCAATTCAAAGTATACATGGATAGGAAAACAAAACTTCCTCTCCCTTCAGAACTTCAGAGAATGTCAAATGACAAGCTCTTCCTCTACCATAAAAAAATAAATTGAAGGTCTTCATTGAAGACTAAGAACGCATTTCATGTCCCACTGAATATCTTTCAATCCTAGGAGGAGAAAATTTTGAAGGATGAATTACATTCAAAAGATGATTCTAAAAGTGTGCAGCTTTAAATATTGCCAATTATTTACAAATTTAAAACTTGTATCCTTCTAATACAAACTAGGACATGAAGCAAACACAAAGGAGTACATACAAAATTATTCACTCAACCTCTTTTGCCTGCAGAAAAAATTTGATTGTTGGGAATCTGGAGAGAACCAATCCATAGCCAAAAGACCCTAACAGAAACTGTCCATTTGTGCAAAATTATAACACTTGAACCCTATAGAATAGGGGAGGTCTTGATAAAGCTCTGGACTCTAGCACTTCTTTCCCTCTCTGACCTCTACCTTGATCTATTACTTTTACAACTTCACAAAAAGAAACCCTGAAGCAAATTCCTGAGCAAAGTAATATTTCTTACACAGCCATGCTCTGTGAAAATAAATGGATCAGAGGCTGGACCACATTTATGCCAAAGACCCCAACAAAACAACAATTTCCTTGTTTATGTTTTGGGAAATAAAGAACAAAGAACAGGATAGGGTAGATGATATCAAGGCAATAAGGGTAGCATGACTGCTTACAAAGCTGAAGGATAGTTCTGAACATGACTGGTTGGAAGTTTGGTCATGTGTGATCCTACCTTCACTTCTTCTCTCATAAAAATGAGAAGTGCTCAATACTTGAGTGCAAGTGTGAGATAGTGGTCTAGACTTGAGGTCAGCAATCCAGAGATCCTTGACCAGTAGCTGTTTGTGTAAAGATGCAGGGCCCAGACATGGCAAAATAGCTCAATGGATTGAGAGCCAGGCTTGGAGATGAGAGGTTCTGGCATCAAATCTAACTTCACACTTCTTATCTGTGTGATCCTGGGAAAGTCACTTAACTCCCACTGCCTAGCCCTTCCCACTCTTCTGCCTTGATACCAATAAACAGAATTGATTCTAAGACAGAAGGGAAGGGTTGAAAAAAAATATATGAGGCCCTTTAGTTTTACCTCCTCCCTGAGATCAGCTAAATTCCTTGCAGGAAGAATAAATCAGGGACTAGCAAGAGAGATGGATTTCTAAAAATTAACCCATTATAAGCCAGCTGAATTCTGAACTAAGTTCAGAGACAAGGAACCAAGACTTAAACAATTATAAGATAAAAGCAGCTATAGGACAAAATCAATTACTTGTAAAAAGAATCAACAAGAAGATGATACAGAAAATATCTCAGTCTCCTCAACAACAATTAAGTCGTTTTTCACAATAGGGCTAAGAACTTGGGTATATGATTTCATTGGTCCGGGAAATTCCTGGATAAAGAACCACTTTCTGCATATGCAGGTCAGCATCTTCTTTACTACTTAGAGAAAGTAACCTACAGAACCAAGATGTTAAGGATCACACAACACAGATGTGTCCAACATAACACTTAAACCCAGATTGTCCTGGGTCTAAGCCCAGCTCTCTCCTTTTCACTTGCTCCTTGATTGATAACAAAGTAGATTGAGGAAGCTCCTGAATTCTACCTGTAAGTTTATGTTTCTTTAATTTTGTACTAAATTGTGTTTTGTTTTTATATCAAAATTGGATACTAATAAATATTCATTCCTGTGTCTTGGTTTATCATCAATACTCCACTCTGTGAATAGTAATGTGTCTTCTCCTCTCTTTATGGTATTTACCTATGCCTCCTATGGAATACTTCTCCACTGCAGAGGAAAATGTCATCCCAGTATCTTTGCCAAAAAAATCCAATGAACTGTATGGTACGTGGAGTCACAAAGAGATGGACACAGCTAAATGATTCAACAAGCATCTATGCAATACAAAATCTACCTTGTTGTGTGTTTGAAACAAAAGCCTATTTCTTATAGTAAAATGAGATCTCACTCTTTCTTAATGTTCCAATGTTCTCTCTTCACTGTGATTACTCCATACCTTGAAATAATGATTCCTCATCTCTCAATGGCTCTAAGAAAATAATCATTTTTAATGTAGTGCTCTTGGGTTTTATTCAGAACATTTTGTTGTTCTTATCCTCAAAATCATTGAGTTCGTCGACACCATTAAAATAGTTATTAGAAAAATATGAATTTAATTCATGGAAATGATACTAGAGAAGATTTATTAGAAGTTGCCTAGCTTGCCAACCTAAGGACCACTGAACTTTTCCTTCTATCTGACTTGCAATTGAAACCTATGTGTTTTTACTATCCCTATTGGAATAAGCTCTCCTTGAGAATAGAACTGTCTCACCTTTATGCTTGCATCTACAGCCCTCACATGCTATGTGCTTTTTCATTCATTGATATATACATTATATCATTGATCCTTACAACACCCTTATAAATGAGGTGCAGTTATTATCCTGAGACTCCAAGAGTT
The DNA here is from genome assembly GCF_016433145.1 of Gracilinanus agilis. Taxonomy (NCBI): domain Eukaryota; kingdom Metazoa; phylum Chordata; class Mammalia; order Didelphimorphia; family Didelphidae; genus Gracilinanus; species Gracilinanus agilis. The sequence goes on along the minus strand of NW_025394852.1, from coordinate 2,886 downwards.
TAAATAACTAGCACAACGTCACAGAAATAATAAGCATGAGAATCAGGATTTGAAATCACTTCTTCCTTATCTCAAGTCCAACATTCTACCCAGGGCCAAGAAGCTTCTCCCTCTGAATAGCTGGCATGGAAATCTAATTTCTGTGTGGAACTGCAGCCTTTGGATTTCAATAATAAATAGTTTCTTCTCTGTGACTGTCCCCTCCCTTCTCTGTCACACTGCACTAATTTGCATCTCAGTAGAGAGTAGCTCAGTCTTTTCTCTGATCAACTGAATGTAGGGTCTGGACTCCAGAAACACCTGTAGATCTTCTTAACCTGGATAAATCAGGATTATTATGTAAAGCTGGTCACAAGGACTTCTGGACTCTTTCTGGCCAGTGACAGACAAACTCCAAAAACTGAAAAGGGAAAATTACCATCACAGTAGAAAAGCTGGTATTTCTGTCTTTCTGACAGTATCCAGAGTAGATATAGAAAAGAAAGGAAAAGCAGAGTGAAGGATTTCCATCCATCTTCTAACATGCCCAGTTTAAGTGAACTTGTAGCCTTTGTTGTGATCTCCATCATGTTCTTTCTGGGTGCCTGGATAAATGGCTTCATTGTGTTGCTGCAATGTATCACTTGGGTCAGAAATAGGAAAATTTCTTTTTCTGACTTCATCATTCTGAATTTGGCTCTCTCCAGAATCATCCTGCAAGGGTTACCAATGGCGGGTGTTGTGTTCATGGTTTTTTATCCTCATTTATTTCATGTAGGTTTATATGTGAAATTTCTCGATATTTTCTGGTGGTTTACCAACAACTTAAGCATCTGCCTAACCACCTGCCTCAGTGTCCTCTACTGCCTGAAGATTGCCAACTTCTCCAACCAGGCCTTCCTCTGGCTCAAGAGGAGGGTTTCTCATGTGGTTGTCCGGATTCTTGTGGGATCTGTGTTCTATTCCTTCACTATTTTGGCACTGATTCTAAAATACCACATTTCATCTTATACGAGTGAAATAAAACTCTCAGGAAATTACACTGAAGAAGACAAAAGAATAAGAACTCATTATTATCTGTTGAATTTTCTTGGTACTCTCTGGTCACTCATTCCACTCTCCATGTCCCTGACCTCATCTGTTCTGCTCATTCTCTCCCTGGTGAGACATACCAGGCACATGAAACATCATTCCATTGGCACGAGGGACCTGAGCACCATGGCCCATGTGAGAGCTACCAAAGTTATCCTCTCCTCTTTCATACTCTTCATTGGATACCTCCTGGCCTTCTTTCTTGCTAAGTCTACTTATTTCTTTCTAACCACCAAGATGTCAGAGATGATTTGGTCACCAATTTTCATAATTTACCCCTCTATTCAAACTTTCATTTTAATCCTGGAAAATCAGAAGCTGAAGCAGGCATTCCTCAGGATGTTCCAGGTCAAAAAGTGGTGGCTAAAATGTTAGACATTGGGAAATTTCCATACAAGGTTGAGGAAAAGTTTACTTACTTTCAAACTGTCTCAGGAATGAATTGAATGGGTTCTTTTCATTATTTTCCTCCATCTTTTCTCCTCCATTACATTACTTTACCCTTGATCAAAATTAAGGAAGTAATATGATTTAATGGAAAGAGGCCCAAATTGGATCCAAAGAATTGGATTACTCCCTCTGCTTATACTTTAGAACTTGTACAACTTATTTTACACTCCGCAGTCATTATTCTGTTATCCACAAAAAAAGACAATCTTTGATGATAGGATCACTGAATTCATTGAAGTTTTAAAATATAGTTATTATAACCTCCTAAGACATAGATAGGGATTCAACTTCTTTCCAGCTCTCTCTTTCCACCAGTGAATCTCACCCTCAGTGAAGTCCAAATTTATCACTGATTCTATATGGACCTCAGTGTGCATGAAAATAGAAATTCCCATACTCTGGAAGAAGTGCTTGATAACAACAGAAATTATAACTCTGTACATTGTCTTTAGTCACATTTCAATAAAATTGTAATTTAATGAAAACCATTGTGTTATGGTCATATTGAGAATATATATATAAACAGGTCATAGTTCTGACTGGGCTAAGAAAGGGTAGATAGGCAAAAATACTTTTTCTAAAAAAAACTTAACTTTTTTTTTAGAAACAATACAAAGGATAGCTTCCAAGATAGAAAAGTATCTAGAAGAAGCAAATGAAGGTCAAATGGTTTGCCCAAAGTCAAAGAGCTAGGAATTGTCTGTGGCCAGATTTGAACCGAGGAAATCCTGTCTCAAAGCTTAGCTTGCAAGGAAAATGGTAGTCAAGCCATTTCAGTGACTTGTTTGAAATTTCATAGGCTTTAATCATGGAGAGAACATTTGAAATCAGTCCTCTGGCAATGGAGCCATGGATTATGAAGACTCTTTCTTCTGTGCTTTACTGAACTCAAACCTCAGTCATTCACTTTCATTGTACTGAAGTCAATGCATAGGGCTGTTATGTTTTATGAACTGACAAAATCATAGCATGTACTGGAGATGAGATTAATAGTTAATAGAGATTATTGACAGATTGAGGAAAATTGCATAATTGAATCCAAACGCTTAGGCAAAATAAGATGAAAAATAATAAGATGCATAGTGTTATGATCATTGAGGCAGCTGATTATAACGATGTAATTGTTAGGAAAGGTAAAGCAGAGAGTCCCAGATGACAAAGGAGCTTTAAACCTTCCTCAGGTATAAACAGGAAATCAGATAACACACCTAACTTCCTGTAGAATCCCCTCAACCAATCACAGTGTGTTTTTTCAGGAACACTATCCTCCTGGCACCAATTGATGTTTAATTATTGATAAATAAATCAATAATATTAGAATAACAATGATAATCAATAACACATCTGACTGTTGATATTAATAAT
>NW_025394851.1:0-6185 GCF_016433145.1 Gracilinanus agilis | reverse complement strand
TGTTATGCCCGGAGAAGTATCCCAATAAATGAGTCTTGAACCAACAATGCTATATGCAAAGGGACTTTATTGTCTAGCTCTAGCTAGGGTCTCCCACCTAAAGTTGGTGAGTGACCCCGAGCTGCGCCTGGGCTAGAGTTTTTAAGGAGTAGTAGTCAGAATGGAACAGGGTAGAGGAATGTCCTTAGGTTAGGAAATCTTGTAGATAAGGGGGATGTCCTAAGGTAGATAAGGTGATTTCCTGAGGGGAAGAGATCAAAGGGAGAAGGGGAAGGTCTTCAGGGTAGATAAGGTCAGTCCCTGGAGACTGGGGGTCTGCAAGGTTGGGATTCTTGTGGATAATTCTATTTCACCATAATGTCATATAAGGGTCGGGCCCATAATGTCATACAGGGGTCAGGATTTTAATTTCTGACTCTTTCTAGGTTCCACATTCCCCACTTCTGGAGTTGGATCATAAAGAAATCATTCTTAAATGTCATTACAATGGACAGTATCAGAGAGATAGCTGGGTACTGTTGCAGAAGGACTATAAGCTATACAGTGTTGATACTATCTATGACAAAGGTCACTAGTCTATCATAGTGGAAGCAAAGGAATTTTCCTGCCTATAGTTTGCCTGAAAAACCTTTTCACTATGGGAGTACAATGTTCTATGCTGTCTCAGGGGCATAATGTCCCACAATGTCCCATGCTGTCTCCCCTCTCCCCCTCTTCTGAACATCTAAGGGAAGAGGGCTGATGGTTTCAATCTTCTGTAGCTTCTTCAAGCTGATAAGGGGCATAGAATCTCTCAGAGGGGGAGCAGGAGGAGGAGGAGCTGTGGGCACAAGGTCTTCAGGGGTGTCTCTGCAGCAAATGCCGGGGTCCTGAAGGCTCGGAGAATAGGGACTGTTTCCCCAGACTGGCAGACTTGTCACAAGGGAAAGCATCCATCCCTAAGGCAGAAGGATAGAACCTAGGACTGGGGCAAAAACTAGGACACCAGATACAAAGAGAGAAAATTAGCACAATAGAAACTGATATTAAACACTAACATTTGGGTATCTTAGCCAACAGATTTTATCCCCAGAAATCATCCTCTGACAGGAATCGAATCTTTTAGGAAATTTGATCCCTAAGTTGTTTGCAGAGTTGGCATGTGATGTTTTTATTAAAGAATACCCTTTTGCAAAGCCCACATTAATATGGCATCTATAACTACTTGAATAACAGTACTTTACAGATAAGTGGCTGAGTGGCTCAGTGGATTGAGAGCCAGGCCTAGAGACTGGAGGTCCTAGGTTCAAGTCTGGCCTCAGACACTTCCAGCTGTGTGACCTTGGGCAAGTCACTTGACCCCTATCGCCCACCCTTACCACTCCTGGGCTAAGGAAGGTCCCTAGCCTGGATGAAAAAGGAGGAGGGTTGGGCGTGGGGCTAGCAACCCCACCCTGTAAAAACTACATCTGCTAAAGAAACTGCAACCTAAAGTAGGGGCAGCTGGGCTAGCTCAGTGGATTGAGAGCCAGGCCTAGAGACGAAAGGTCCTAGGTTCAAGTCCAGGCTCAGACACTTCCCATCTGGGTGACCCTGAGAGACTGTGTGTCCCATTGCCTACTGGTTGTGGCCCTGTGCTCCTAGAATGCAGTCCCAGGATAAAAAACAAAAAAAACAGATTAATTTCTTTATCCCAGTTTCTGGAGGAAATCCAGAAAGCCCTGGGTTATTTCCAGGGTCAAGATCCAAACTTCAGTTGTGGTAAATTAAGGCTGCAAGCTATAATTCTTCTATCACTAAACTTCACCTACTTCTCAAAGTATGTTCCCTAACAATTTGATAATTTTCAATTATTAACCTAATAGGTTGTTTGGGGAGACGGAAACATTAATTTACAACTTGCATTAAGTGCTGATTATCGGAACTTTCTCCAAAAAAGGGAAGGCATTTCCTCATGTCCCAAGGGACACATAGTGAGGGGCTCCATGTACAGGCCAAAGCTGTCACTGGCTCATGCCATATGTACAGGCCAAAGCTGTCACTGGCTCATGCCATTCTTGTGTCACTCAAGGATTAGTAGCCTAGATGGTCAGAAGAGGTCCAGTCCAGGTTGAGCCCTAGAATTGCCTCTCTAACCATCACAGAACATTCTCTGTCTTTTGCAATACATCATCATTGGATCCCAGAAGCCGTCTCCTTCCTCAAAGACAAGTCATTCCCATTACAGCTCAGAGAAATTCTGCTAAGCAGCAGTCTTGAAACAATTTCCATACCCTCAAACAAGCCTTCCACATCCCTACCAGGCTGATCAATCAGTTATTCTTACATATTTTGGCAATAATTAACATATCACACTTTAGTCACAAAACCTGAATTAAGGAACAGGAGTGCTGGATTGAGTAGCTCCACAGTAAATATAAATCAGGGCTGTTATCGTCTCCTGTACCTGGGCCATCTGAAAGACTAAGACAAGCCAGACAGGAATCTCTTCAGTGTAACTTTTCAAGAGAAATTCCAGACTTATTTGTGATTTTCCTAACACCATATACACTAATTTTAGAAATTATTCCTAGGTCAAAGATCCAATTATAAGAGTAGAACATCTATCTATTCTCTTTCACCTTAATATCTGTTCTCTTTCCTCTCTCCTTCTCTCTCCCTCTTCCTCTTTCTTTTTCCCTCAAACCCTCTGCTTAAAAAGCAGAACACAACTTCCATTTACCCATAAGGAATCTGCGTATTCAGGACATTCAAGTCTCTCTTCTGTATTCCAATACAACATACCTCTTCACCTTCTTGGACTCTCTGTAACCATCACAAAAATAAACATACCATTTGGTATCCCTTCAAATGCTAATCAATAACTCCCAAGAATTGAGACACTGCACCTTTAGCATAGTGCTCATCAATTATAAGATTCAGTTCATAGTACAAATTGGTAAACTGAGGTAACCACTGAGGAGTGAACAAAACCTATGGTACAGTCAGGTTGACAATGAGCTTTTGCTTACATTCAAACAATACTTAAAATACATGTTTTAGCAACAATTTATGTAAAAATCATATTTAAAGGAATATCACAAAGCATGTATAGAATTACAGGGTCTATTTCCAAGATTTGAAACCTTTTAAGCACTGTAAACCTTAAAGTAAGCCTTTTGACAAGCAGGCTGCTTATCTATTTTTAAACCAGGTAGTCAAATATAATAATAAAGTTAGTCAACTTTAATACACTGAGATGAAAAACCATTTGTGATAGTTTTTTAACCCCCCCAAAAAACCATTTATGATCAATTTAAACACTTAAACCTATTATATTTTTAAACTTCTTATGATGGGAGGATAGATAAGGATGGAAAACAGTCTTCTTGAGATTAACATGGGCTTTGTGCAGCGATGGCAGAGACCCTGCACCCCCCAACCCAGGCAGGCAGTGGACAGGGAAACTCCCTTCCCCAGTAACAAAAGAGATACACCTTCGGCTGCACCTTGATAGCCTAAGCCTTGAAGATCCCAGACAGATCCTCCACTCACGGAATGCCCAAGTGCAAGGAGTCACGTCCACACTTTTGAAAAGGGGGCATAGGGGGGCAACCTCTGACAGTTGCTTCACTCGTGCTGCCATACCATGCCACGGAGGACAACCCCTCAGGGCTACTCCACCCATGCTATCCTGCTGGCCACCGATCCCATCTTAGCAATAAATCTCCCTCACTTCTAAGCTAAGCCTGGAGTCCTCTCATTCCTAAGAAGGGCCTCCTTCCCGAACCCAGGGATTCACCATTTGCACCCTTATAACAACTGTAATGCTAAAAAAAACTTGTTTTACAAAATATCCATGACTTTTCTATCAACTTTTACTTGCTTGAACATCTCCTTAAAACTCTGAAGTATACAATTAAAATATATGCATCTTTAAACTCTTTAAGATCTTACTTATGTACTGTGTTGCTATATCAGTTCCTAAGTATCAAAGTGGAACAATTAAAAGTATTTCTTTCTTTCCTCCTGTTTGCAAGGAAGAGTTAAATAGCTTGTGGGCAATTTACCCTTAAGGCTACCTGGCTTGTTTTAGGTTTTTATGACTTAACAACCTCCTCTCTTATCTCTCTTAACCAAGTGAGATCACTTACAATTTGAAATTTAGCATGTGCCAAAATCTTCATAATAAATTATTCTCTATGAATTGTAGTTTGAACTTCACAACTTCTAAATAACTTCAAGTCCTTTAGTAATCTTTCAGTATGTAAACAACTGAATTTCAAGGCCATTTACTCTTATTCCTTTCAGACCTCTGTTTAAGACAGAATAGAACCTCCAGTTTAGTTTCTTTTTACCTCAAAACATTGCTACATAACTAATTTAATTTCATCGATATTACTCTGATTTACCTTTTGTTGTATCTATTTTGCACTAGAATTTACATCTATTATTTCTTTACTCTTATTTCCTCCGGCTTCTCCTTCTTTACCATTATTACAAAAAGAGGAAAAGTGCTATATTTAATTGCATGTAATCCTTATATCAAACCCTATTAGAGCCTGGGCTGGTCAAATTTCCCTTGTTAATTTCATCCAGTTTGTACATCATATATACTTAACCTATTCAGGTGGAAAACTCAATTCTCTTTGTAGTCTAAATGCATACATATTTTGTATTCATTCATCTTTGCTTTCTAGCAATTTGAGTCTAAATGCATGTTAATCTCTAGATCACAAATTCCTCCTTATACATTGCACACATTTTTACCAGATTTTCAGTACCTGTATTATTAAAACCCATGCACAGATTAACCACTTTAAAAACTTCTTGTGTATCATATGATTACATGTTGCTAGTTCTGACAGCACATACATTAAAAGAACATCTCATTTGAAAAATCCCAAGTTTAAATTCTAGAATAAGTTCTCAATAATAACATTACAACTTTATCTGAATGACTTTTACATTTACAAAGTAGAAACCAAGGCTTAACAAACTTCTAACCATGATTTTTCATGCTCAACAAAATCTGGTTAATATTTCACAGTTGACTGACAAACAGTTACCACAATAAATAAAATTACATTGTACCATATCAAAAATCATTAGCAATCTTCAACCCTGAAAATCAAATTTTAAGTGAAAAATGCTTCTAATTGTGGAGTAAAACCTCCCTTTTCTGCTCTGAATTTTTCTCTTTTTCGCACCTTTGGGGGCCCATCCAAAGGAAGAAACAGGAAAAAATCATTGAACAGATACTTGCTTTTGTCCTTTGCTGTGGATTTTTGACTATGGGAAGTTCAATCTTCAAACTCCCTCCTTTTCTTTCTTTCTTTCTTTTTTTTTTTAATGTCCAATTTAAGAATACATAGAGACAAGACTGTGCCAAAGACAACAGTAAACAGAAACATACAACTTTGTGACAAGCATGCTTTAAAAGGAAAAAAAAAAACAGTGCTTTAGGACTAGACAATAAGGACAAAAGACAATCAAGACAAACACCCAACTGTATATTCTCACCCTTCCACCTGCCTTCTTTCCCAGTGTGTCCACTGGTATAACTTCAACTTGCTAGGGGGTCTTACGACCCACCAAGCTAGGGTTCCAAACCCACCAGGTACCTGTCCGGGGGCCTCTAACACCCGGGTCTGGTGCCTCCAAACCCCGGAAAGTTCCTTTTCAAATCTTGGGGATCCTTTCCCTGGGCAAAGCTTATAGTAGGGATTCCAGCCCCACAAGGTACCTTTTAAATTTCTGGCCAGTCAAGTTGTAGGTGTCCCCCCCCCCCCCCCCAGTCGAGACACCCGTGCCTGGCAGAGCTTCTTTCTCTTCCTTCGAAGGGAACATGCTTGGAGAGCCTGTTAGGGTTCTGGATTGGCAATAGGCTTTTCCTTACCCCACGAACCTACAAGACCCTCCGGCAGAGCTCCCCTCTCCCTTCAGCTTTACCAGGAACGTTTTCAGAGGGTCTGTCTGGCTCGGCATAGGGCAAGCCAGCCACTTAGCCTTACACCATGAACCTCCAAGACCTCTTCCCTTGTCCCTGGCACAAGCCATGGATTGGAGCCCACCAGACCCGAGCAGCCTCAGCAGCAAGGATCCTAGGGGAATTCCTAATTAGTCCCACTGCTGGTCAGAATTCAATTATTTTTGTGGGATCCCGGACGAGCCCCCATATGTTATGCCCGGAGAAGTATCCCAATAAATGAGTCTTGAACCAACAA
>NW_025394850.1:0-3354 GCF_016433145.1 Gracilinanus agilis | reverse complement strand
TTATCTCTTTCTGGCTTCTTGTAAAATTTTTTCTTTTACTTGGAAGCTCTTGAATTTTGCTATTATATTCATGGAGGTTGTTTTTCATGGTTTAGTGTAGAGGGAGATCTATAGATCCTTTCAATGTCTATATTGCCCTCTTGTAGAACTTAAGGACAATTTTGCTGAATGATTTCCTTTAGTATGGAGTCCAAATTTCTATTAATTTCTGCTTTTTTTAAGAAGACCAATGATTCTCAGATTGTCTCTTCTAGACCTCTTTTCTTGGTCTTTCCCTTTCTCATTGAGATATTTCATGTTTCCTTCTATTTTTTCAGTCTTTTGACTTTGTTTTATTTGTTCTTGCTGTCTTAAGAGATCATTAGCTTCTAATTGATCAATTCTAGCCTTTAGGGACTAGTTTTTTGGCTATAATCTTTTGGTTTTCCTTTTCAATCTGGTCATTACTGGTCTTCAATTTACTTGCCTCACTTTCCAATTGTGAAATTCTGACTTTTAAACTCTTATTTTCTTGCCTTATTTCCTTGCTATTTCCTACTTCTCTAGCCAAGTCTTTTCCATCTTTATTGTCATCTCAGAATTGAACTCTTCAAGAACTTGTGACCAGTTTTCATTATTGTGGGAACATTTGAATGTGATTGCTTGTTTCTTCTCCTCTGCTGTTTGTTCTGTTGTATGAATTTTCTCTGTGTAAATGTTTTCGAGTGTTAAAGATTTCTTCTCGTTGATCTTTCTCTTCTGGGGTTCCTGATTTTGTTTTGCCATTGTTAGCCCAGTGCCTTCCCAGATTTATCCTCACACTCAACGTCTGTCTGCACTCTTTAGGCTCCTGAGGTCTCAGGTCTAGTTGTTCTCACGGTCAAGCTTCCTAGTGGTCCCCTTGCTTGCTCCTCTGCCCGAGGCTCCTTTAAAAGTCTCAGGGCACTGATTCCATAGTTGTGCTGCCGTCTGCACTGGTCCCCACTCAAGGTCCAACCTGCACTCAAGATCCTTGTCTTCCCCTGAGTCCACACCTTCACCTATGCCTGAGCTCAAGTCTGTGTTCAAAGTCCTCACATACTTTAGCCTCTTGGGGTCTTAAGTCTTGCTGCTCTCAGGAGCAGGCCCTGGAGCTGCCAATGTTGTCCCCTTGAGGAGTCCTATATATATTTGATTAGTAGAGGTTAAGCAGCTGCTTTTCACTCTGCCACCATCTTAACCCAGAAAACCTGGACAACTTAGTTTTAAGGAATTAAATGAATTTGAAAGCCTTTAAGGGACTGGTAATAAAATACCATTAGAAAAGATTGATTTTGTGATGGAGTCAAGATAGTAAAGCCAAAACTTATCCCCCAAATATCCCTCCAAATAACATCAAAATAAAGGCTTGAAATGAATTTTGAATAGCAGAATCAACAAAAGGATTGGGATAAAAATTACATCAAAAGACAACTTAAGGGGCAGCTGGGTAGCTCAGTGGAGTGAGAGTCAGGCCTAGAGACAGGAGGTCCTAGGTTCAAACCCGGCCTCAGCCACTTCCCAGCTGTGTGACTCTGGGCAGGTCACTTGACCCCCATTGCCCACCCTTACCACTCTTCCACCTATGAGACAATACACCAAAGTACAAGGGTTTAAAAATTGCTAAAAAAAAAGACAACTTAAATAGTTATCAGAAAATGTCTTTCTTGATTGGTTAAGAGTGGAGCTCAGTCCAGTGTAGGTCATGCCCCAACAAGCTAGCAGCATGTCTTGGGGGCTTTTGTATAAAAGATTCTAAAGCTCTCTATCTACAAACCATAAAGGGGTCAGAAAAGTGGTAAGGAGTAGACTTCAAGGGACTTTTTTTAGTGCTGGGACCAAGACCCATTTGCATTTTCCTTGTGCTATTCTGTGTCACACTCCTCAAACAAGAAGGAGCTGGACCCTGGATGCTGTTTCAAAGTAGAAAATACAGGTTTTGGGGGTCACTAACAATTCAGAGGACAAGCTAGGAATGCAGGGACCAAATTTCTCCTTAACTCAGATAATCATTGTAGAAAGAAAACTTATAGACCACCAGAACTAGTTATGAAAATAATAGCATGAAAAACATGAAGCATGGGACAGTAACTCCTTTTTCCCAAGAACAGAGACTACCTTCATTTTTTAATATAATTTTTATCTTTAGAAAATTTTTCCACGGTTACATGATTTATGTTCTTACTCTCCGCTCCAAACTCACCCACACCCCCAGTAACCAATGCTCATTTCCATTGGTTTTTACATGTGTCATTGATCAAGAACTATTTCCATATTATTGATAATTGAACTGGGGTGGTCATTTAGAGTCTACATGCCAAATCATGTCCACATCAACCTATGTGTTCAAAGAATTGCTTTTCTTGTGTGTTTCTCCTGCCATAGTTCTTCCTCTGAATATGGATAGCGTACTTTTTCATAAGTCCCCAATAATTGTCCTAGATCATTGCATTGTTGCTAGTATAGGAGTCCATTACATTTGATTTTACCACAGTGTATCAGTATCTGTGTACAATTTTATCCTGCTTCTTCTCCTTTCACTCTACATCAATTACTGGAGGTCATTCCAGTTCACATAGAATTCCTTTAGTTCTTTATTTCTTTGAGTACAATAGTATTCCATCACCAGCAGATACCACAATTTGTTCAGCCATTCCCCAGTCAAAGGGCATACCCTCGTTTTCCAGTTTTTTGCTACTATAAACAGTGTGGCTAAAAATATGTTTGTACATGTCTTTTTCCTTATGATAAACCCAGCAGTGCTATGGCTGGATCAAAGGAAAGAGAGTCTTTTATAACCCTTTGGGTATTGTTCCAAATTGCCATCCAGAATGTTTGTATCAATTCACAACTCCACCAGAAATGCATCAATGTCCCAATTTTGTCACATCCCCTCCAACATTCACCACTTTCCATTGCTGTCATGTTAGCCAATCTGCTGGGTGTGAGATGGTACCTCAGAGTTGTTTTGATTTGCATTTCTCTAATTATAAGAGATTTAGAGCACTTTCTCATGTGATTATTGATTTGATTTCTTTATGTGAAAATTACCTATTCATGTCCCTTACCTATATATGGATTGGAGAATGGCTTGAATTTTTTATATAATTGATTCAACTCCTTGTATATTTGAGTAATTAAACCCCTGTCAGAGTTTTTTGTTATAAAGATTTTTCCTAATTTGTTGTTGCCCTTCTGATTTTGGTTGCATTGTTTTTGTTTGAACAAAAGCTTTTTAATTTAGTATAGTCAATTATCCCATTCACAATCAGAATTATAATTATCAGTTGTGTATTCCCCAAAATTTTGGTATCCTCTTGTAGTTCTACCCCTTCTTCTTAAATTATTTCCTTTTAA
>NW_025394849.1:0-1303 GCF_016433145.1 Gracilinanus agilis | reverse complement strand
ATGGAGAACTGGCCTCAAAGCCAGGAAGGACTTGCCTGAAATCCTGCCTCTGACACATACTGGCTGTCCCTTAACCTTTCAGTGATCTAGGTAACTCTCAAAAGCTCTAAGGTGCAGAGAAAGTTCCTACCCACATTGGCAAGAGTTTTCTTCGTATGGGAATTCCCTTTACTAGGGGTATAACAGGTCCAGGCTCTATCCTCTAATTAAAACATTAAGCCAGATGTTTGAATTTATCTAAGAACTTTTACTGCCTGCTCTTTCTACTCATGGTAATTTTTCAGTGAAAACTTCTGCATCTTTTTATTTTTACTTTTATCCATAGGAAACTGTTCCTCTGAGTCCAGGTCGGGACCTTGATTGGGATGAAGAGATGGCAAAAGCCCAGTCGCATGACTGTGTCCCTGTTCTCTCAGAACATCCTCTTTATATTCTCTACACGTCAGGAACAACTGGATTACCTAAGGTATATGTTGTTTCTGGGATAAACATCGCGGACAACAGGAATTTTTAACACACTGAGAAGGTGTTTCATTGCTGTCTAAATGTTAACTCTATGAGCAAATCAGAATTGCAGTAGATCAAAAGAAACATGAAATACACAATTTTGGAGACATCTCCATCCCACATGTTCATACACCTATCTATGCCTGATTAGTGGTACCCTCTTCCAAGCTTGAATCGGTCTGATTAACCACAATTGGACAAATTATACATTGACCCTGACATAGGGGTGCCATTTTGATTGTGACCAGCCAAATGTTAGCTAACGCTTCTTGCCATAAAGAGTTTATTTTTTACTGCAACTGCAGGTTCTGTTTTTAATAGTTTAATTCTTTAAGTAGAAAATTTCACTTTCTTACAAATACTGGATATACTGAAATCATAGAGAGATATATGATCATGAGTTGAGAGGAAGAGGCTTCAGAAGTCATTTTAAATATTAGGATAAATGAGACCCAGATAGATAACTTACTTGGGAATGCAAATTAGCCTCTGCCCCTGAAGTCACTTTTTGTTTTTAACAAGGTGATCACAAATCTGGATCTCATATCCCCTATCTGACTTAATAATTGACTCAGAGGTAAAGGGAAAAAGTTCAGGCAGGTAATGAATATCTGAGGAGGGGTGCGGTTTGAACCCAGGTTCTCTGACTCCAGAAATGTTTCATTTTTGACTGTATCACATTGCCTCTGCTGACTCATTACTTGAAGTTCTTGATGTGTATTTGTAAATATGTGTTTCATGGACTTCTTTGGTTCCTTCATTATTTTTTTTTAACTTGCAAGAAAATTTGATTGGA
>NW_025394848.1:0-6569 GCF_016433145.1 Gracilinanus agilis | reverse complement strand
TCATTTTCTTTCTCCTGCTTTAACCATCCTATGCCACCACGCCGCTCAGGACCCCAAAAAATCATATAGAGGGATGGCCCCCTATATGAATGGCGCCTAACGCGGGGGCTTTCTGAGCAGTGCGAATACCTTTTCCCCTCAAGCCAAAGCGCTTCCCAAATTCAGGTGGCTAGGAGACTCATCCCCACCCCCCTCCGGTTTCGCTGCTGGCTCACAGAGAGGAGAACGTGAGGGATTCGAGGTGAGTAACCTTTATCTTTTATCTTTTCAATTTAAGACAAACACCATGGGGCACAGTGAATCAAAGGAAAGAATTCTTTTTATTGCTATAACTGATTATACCCTCAGGAAATGGGGGGCAAAAATTAGTAAAGAACAGCTCACTAAATTTCTTGATCTTATTAAAAATTGTAGCCCATGGATTCCCTTAGAATTCTGGCAAAAAGTTGGCAATGATTTGAAAACTTATTGTATTGAGCATGGACTAGAACAAGTGCCAGTAAAAGTTTCGTCTGCTGAAAAAACAATTTTGTTATCTGGTCAAAATGCAGAGAATGAAATCTTTAAGGTTTCAATGTTAGAATCAGAGGAGGAGGAAAAGGCTCCTTGTAAATCAAACTGGAACTTTAAAATTCGAAGGAAAAAGCCACAAGCAGCAGACCCTCCCCCACCTAAAAGCCTCTCTTCCAAAGAGGAAAGAAAGATAACAGCAGAGGAGCCTCTGCTGCTTGAAGCTCCAATTCCGCAGCCCCAGCCCCAGAATATAGGGTTTAAAGGGGCAATAAAAAATGCTCAGAAGGACGGAGACACGTCGTTCTGTTTCCCAATTATTTTTAGAGCAGATGAATTGGATGATAATGAAGAAGTAGCTCCTACATGGGAGCCTCTTCCCTACAAAGTGTTAAAAGAAATTAAGACAGCTTGTGCTTCATATGGTCCTGCTTCTCCATACGCTTTAACTTTGGTGAAAACTTTGGAAGGGCTTTGGATCACTCCCTTTGATTGGAAACATATAGCAAAATATTCCCTTGCTGCAGGGGACTACCTCTTTTGGAAATCAGAATTTGATGGGGTGGCAAAACAGAAGGCAGCCATTAATAAGAAACAGGGCATCAGAGTTACTAAAGAAATGTTACTTGGAATAGATGAATGGGAATTACATGCTGATCAGCTTAATTTACCTAGAGAAGCTCTAATTCAATGTACAAGGTGTGCCTTAGAGGCTTGGAAAAGGATCCCAGCAACTAAGAAACTGTCAACAGGTTTGGCTGAGATTAGACAAGGATCAGAGGAAAGATACTCAGATTTTGTAGAAAGGTTAAATCAAGAAGTAACAAAATATACAAATGATGAATATTCAATCCGGATAATAGCCCAAAAGTTTGCCTATGACAATGCCAATAAGGTGTGTCAGAGCATGCTTCAAAATATTAAAGAATCTGGGACTATTGATGACTACTTGAAAGCTTGTGAGGACTTTACTCCAGCATATATGCAGGGTATAGTCATCGCAGCAGCCCTGAAAGGAAAAACATATTCTGAAATGATTAAGGGCTCAAAGGCTGCAAAAGACTCTTGTTCCAGTGCCCCTAACTCTTTGTGTCCCAGATGTGAGAAAGGTTACCACTGGAAGAAAAATTGTAATTCCAAATTCCATCGAAATGGTTACAGATTACCTGATAAGAGATTTCAGGGAAGATGGAAAGGAGGCCAACCACTGGCCCCACCAATGACTAAATTTAATCCAAGAATTCATCCTAGTTTAGCCAGTTCCTTGCTAGAGTTAATCAATTTTCTGAATAATAAACTTTCTTTTTTCTCCAGATTTCTTTAGCTACGTAAGATGTGATTTATTGATCTTTGATAGGATGTCTTATATTTGTTAGAGTATGCGTGAAATGCCCGGGAAAAATGTTTTTGAACAGTCTGTGTGTCTATATGTTGTGTTTATGTGTCTCTGATCTGTTTGTAATGGTTTTGGTTGTCTGTGATCACAATGGAATTTTGGAGAAAATAAATCTCTCTCTCTTTCTCATTCATTCCGGAGGAATGGGAAAGACAGAGGAATTTGAGAAATTCAGAAAATTAACATTTCCAATGGATTTCTGAGTGTTTTAAACTCTAAAAAATTTAATTGATTAAAAGAAATCATATTCTCTGCTCTCATTAAGGCGAGAATCAACAAGATAATTTGTCTACTTTTCTTCTTCCATTTCTTACTGGCCATAAGAAAGGGAACAAAGAAATCATAAGACAATGACAGGGGACAGATTTGATCCCACCACCAAATTCTATCAACAGGTTAAATACTGAGATATATATTTAATCAAATTTAAGAAGGATCCTAAATGCAATCTAAGAAAATTTTTATTCAGACAGAAAAAGCAATGATTCTGAACTGTGTACTGAGGTTCAGAATTGCAATTTAAAACTTTATTAGCTAATCAGAATCATCAATTCACCTAAATGCTTAACCGAGAGTGGTAAAAACCTTTCAGACTGCCACAAGTTTAATCTACCATTAATCACACTGATGTTAGTAAAAATCTTAACATAAATTATTAGAACAATACCATTGGCTTATATTTCATAATTAGATGCCTTTGAACAGAGAATGGTTCATGAGAAAAATTTAAGCCAAAATTGAATCATCTATGCTGCCTCAGTTTAGCAAAAAAAAAAAAAAAAAAAAAAAAAAAAAAAAAAAAATTTTTGGAAAGTCACAAAACATAGCTCCTTTTTCTCAAATCACAGCCCTTTTTCTAATTCATTAGTATGCATGTTTGCTAAGAATTTGAAGAGATACTGATGGTATAGTATAACTTTATTGACTAACAGTTAAAAAATGGAATTTCAGTTCATTTTACTTGTGCACAAAAATTATATTGAAGAAGTTATTAAGACTTGCAGTGTGTAAAATACAGGTTTAAATAATCAAATTTGCCAAAAATGCTTATCAAACTGAATTTGAGGATTGCAAAATAGAAGGGTAAAGCTTATAAGGATACTAGTCCATGATTTAAAAGAAATATTTAATCAGGTATGTGGATTTGTCCTAAGGTATAGAGAGGCCAGACTACAGGTTTTATTCTTCTTTAAGCAGAGGTCTGAAAGAATAATTAGTATATATCTATAGGAAACATTGTTAGGAAGTTTTAATTAGGGTCAATTTGGACATAGTGAAGTTTAAATTAGCATTCATTTGGAAGTGATAAATCATCAAGGTTTTAAAATAATCATGCACATTTTATAAATGCAATAACTAAAGAGTTAAAAGAGCACAGCCCCTTGAAAAGCTGCTGCAGCCTTTGACAGGTTTCAAAAGTAATTTAACCCCTTCTACACACACAGGAGGGAGAGGCTCTGACTATAAGTATTTTCAGCAACAGTTTTTACTAACTCAAACTCAGTAAAGGGAAACAATTAATAAGAAGCTAATGTTAATTTTGTAATTTATAGAAATCTGGCTCAACTTCAGTAGTTATCTCTGTTTCAATTAATATCAGAATATGCAAAAAATTATTATTGTGATAACTTTAATCTTTAAGGTATTAGATCCTAGCCAAATTATGTCACCTATGTTCACTATTTCACTAGTCCTTAAAGATTAATTGAATAGATTGGGATTAGAATTGAGATTATAATCTAAGAGTCAAAGGTATTAGGAAAAGACAATTCAAATATTATTAATCTGTTATTATAAAATATTATTGAAAATTCACTACATTATAACGCAAGAAATTAATTTGTATTCTCATAATATTTGTGATTTGTAATAGTGCATTCAAATCCAGAATATGAAATCATAATAAAATGTATAATCCTCATAACAATTTGATATCATTGTTAATATGTACTTGATTGTGATGGCATTAATATTATTATAATGTCTTTTACTTTGTAGTGATATTGATGCAATTAAAACTAATTAACAAAATTGTCAATATTATAACATTTTATAATGAAGAATGCATTTAACTAGAAATACTGATCATCTCAGTAATCATAAGGGACCTGAAATAAAACAATTATTTGCAAATGTAAAAATATTCCAAAGTACCTGGTTGCAAATTTTGAAATTTTTAAAATCAATAACCTTTGAAGACTAATTTTATATCAAGATCAAAACATGTAAAATTTACAAGTACAATAATTTAAATAGTCAAAAAAAACTGCTAGTGAGGAAAGGAATTTTTCCTTGCTTCTAAAAAACTTAGAACTTCTAACAAACTTATTAACCCCTTCCTTAAAGTAAATTTAGAACCTAAAGGGGTAATTAGTAGCCTTATTGAATTATGATGCGATGTAGACAATAATGTTGCAAGCAAGCAAAGCTATTACTAATATTGAGTTTTAAGGAAATTGTTATTGAATGTTATCAAATCATGTACCTTACTTTGTAAAAACTGAGAATATATGTTCAAATATGTGTAAAAGCTATTTGTTAAAAATTGATCATGCCTATTTGCAATAATATATGATTTGTATTATGAACAAAAAGTTTTAAGTAAACTGACTATCACAATAAGTTAAGGGACTAACCAGCCCCTGCCTCAACCCTCTCTAATCAAGAGAACAGTAATGAAAACTTAATTTCAAGCAAAGTTGTTCACTCTTTTTCTATAATTACTGGAAAGAATTACTAGATAATTTATTCATTGAGAAATTGTTGAAAAAAATTTGTTTATCATATTTTGTAACATTATAATTTTTCATTGTGCATGTAAATCTTGGAAACCTTACAAATTTTATTGTAATAATTACTGTTTAAGGTAAAAGTCATTGGATTTGCAATTGATATTACTCATTTATGGATCATTGAATTGGATTCACCATTCAAAAGAATGATATCACTGATAAATAATCTCTGACTCTTACCTCAAGTCAAACAATGTTATATTCCCTTCCCTCCTTTTTCCTTATTCAAAGCAAAGTGATATAAAAAATTGAAGCCCCAGAAATTCGAATATGTAAAGCAAGGCAATATGTTCCACTGTTTACTTATGAAACTGGTACCCATCCCAAGTGTTGTTTCAGTGAAAGTTAGTTTGAACCTCTTATAAATTAATTTATTTGTATAACTTCTGACCATCAATTTGAATAACTAATTACAAATACAAAGAGACAAATAATACCACAGAATTATAATATAGGGATTGAGGTTTTATTCATACAGGGAACGGATCTGAGTTTTGGGTAAAAGACATTTCACTAAATCTAAACTATATATGTGTGTGTATATATATATATATATATAATTTTGAAATTTAAAACAGTTTTTACTTAAAAAACATTGTATTTTTCCCTGAATTTTTAATTTTCTTATTGCTTTTACCTATTGATTCACACAACCCCAAAACTCAGTCATGTATCATTAACTGATCTGGATGTTAGCCTTAACCCTCTGTAAGGGAGAATGTATGTTTTATAATCTATAATGTAAAGTTGAAATTCTTTTGAGAATAATTTCAGGATAAGAAGTTTGCCACCTCTCCAGAATCCAGACGATGGACCTGTTTGGAAGAAGACACCATGAAGATGCCTGCAGAGACCTACACTGCATTAAGAAGATCCCATACTGAACTTTGGGGTGCAGTTAATTGAAATATGGGGAATTGAATGCACCTGTTTTGAATGTACACTCATGCCAAAGGGGACTGCCCCCTAATTGGCTTTTTGTCAATGCGTCTAGTAATCATTTGATAATTGTTTTTGTCCTCTTTTCTTTTTTACCCCCAAAATTTGTGTAACTTAAAAGTTAGTTATGTTTGCAAGAGCCTTCAGGAAGACCACCTTTCCTTGGATCTCATAAGAGAGATTCACATACCCCAACATGTGGATACCCTCTCAAAAAATGTTTCCCTTGCCCTTCTGACTCAAGAGAACATAGATAAGGGATTAGAAGCAAGAATCAATGTTCTTGAAGAGGCTGTTTTATACATTGGCAATCAATTACAAAACATTAAAGTCCGGCTTAAAGCAAGGTGTCATGCAGAATTTAAGTGGATCTGTGTGACCCCCCTTGTCTACAATCAAACATATGTTCCTTGGGAAAATATACAACAGCATATTCTTGGTGTATGGAATCATTCAGAAACCTCTATTGATCTAAAAATGTTACATGACCAAATTATGGAGATCAGTCATTCTTCTGTTTCTGATTCCATTCCCAACCTGGCTTCTTCATTTATTGACGGTCTTTCATCTTACATCTCCCATAATAATCTAATACCCACCCTCAGTACTGCTGGCTTTGCCCTTTTCTTATTCCTTATAGTTTTGTTTTGCTTCCCATTTCTCATTAGATCACTCAGTTCTTCAATAAGGCAAATTCAAATTGAGCTAAAATCTCTTCAATTCAAAACAAAAGAAAAGGACATTAAGAGCAAGAGAGGGTTACATGGTCCTTTATCATGATCTGTAAATCGGAACAGAATCCTTTTGTACTCTCTATAACTAATAGTTGTGACCACTCTCTAAGTAAAAAAAAAAAAAAAAAAAAAAATTTTTAAAAAAGGGGGATCTGTGGGAAGCCGTTCTATGTATTAAAGCCTTTGGAGAAATAGGAT
>NW_025394847.1:0-4256 GCF_016433145.1 Gracilinanus agilis | reverse complement strand
GTTTTATGACTATTTAATAGTCCCGCGTTTTTTTTCTAAGTTAACAAAATGGAGGCCCCAGCGAGATCCGAAGTCCCGGTGGCCTGAGACACCTGCTAACCAGGACTCCAAGACGTGAGGTACCCACACAGCCCATTTGGGGTTGAGTCAGGAGTCTGCTTAGCAGAGCGGCCAGGCAAGTGGCTCTTGGAGCAAAGGACTCGGTCGCGCATATTTGGGGCGATCCACTCTTTAATTAAGGGGGTTGGAAGCAACGGTCCGTGGACCCACGGAGAGTTGCAGAACCAGAACCAGCCCGGGGGTTGTCTGGAATTATGGGAAACAGTAAATCTGTAGGCCCAGGAGGTGGAAATAACCAACAGTCCGAAGAACCACCTACCGATACGGCGGCAAAAGAGATTTTCAAAAAGAGTGTTTTCAAAGTATGGCCTAATGCATGCGAATATCTGGATAAATGGCAAATGGCGACAAAGTCCAATCCCAAGGTAAGCGGGCCAAAATGGAGTCTAGTTCAACCCACCACAAGCCCCGAGTGTGACCAGGTATTAGAGTGTGTGTGTTGTTGCATGTGAAAGTGGGTGAAGCATGTCTGGAGCAGAAAAGCAAGGAGAGGAGTTCAGAGGTGTGAATGGTGGGCTGAAAGCCTTGAATGGGAAGCTGAGCTGAAGTGTGGGAGCCTCAAGGTACATTTAAGTGGATTAAATGGAGAAAGTTGCTTCATGAACTGAAAAGCCAAGGTTTAAGAGTTTAAAGTTTAAATGGTTGTAAATTTTTGCAAAAGAGCTTCTCACAGAAGCTTAAAGAACTTAAGTTCTAGAGTTCTCATTTCCTCGAGGTTTTGCTTATATTGTATTTGTGATGTGCTTTAACCTTAAAGCTCGTGATTTAAATGTCTGAAGTTGTGTTAACTATTAATTCCTCCCAAAAGCTGAAGAGACAGGACAGGAGCCGGAGATCTGGATAGGAGAAGATCCAGCAAAAGGCAAAAGGAGGTCCAGAAATTCCTAACTTTAAAATTCTAACCTTTTCTTCCCAGTTTTGGTATAATGTGTGAAATTGTATACAACGTGCACTTAATGTTTTAATAATGTTGGTAATGGGATGCATTTGTTCTAGATGTTAACTTTGTTATTTGAGTGCTGTAAGTTCACATTTTTTTTTTTCAAGCTGTTGTTTCCAGAGAGCAAGGTTTTTCTGATTAGCCTATGTTCAGAAGCAAAGATGGTTCATTTTTGGTCATTGTGTCTTTGTAAAATGACAAGATATGGTTAGGGAAAGGCTTGGCTTTGAATGTGAAGGAAACTGAAGGATTTTAAACTGACCAACAATTTTCCTCTGAAGGAGCCTCTTTAGCCTTAGGCCAAAAGGCTTTTGAGGCCAGGCTGAGAAAAAGGTAATTTGGAGCCAAGGACTGAGTAAGAAGATAGAAGGGAATTGGACAGGTACTCTGATTTAAAGGTAATTTTTTTTTAGCTTTTCCTTAGTAATCCAAAGTTTTGGGTCGAGAGAAGTTTTATGGGTTTTAAAAGGAATCATGAAATATAACCTGATTTTTGGAAAGTTTTTTTTTTAGGTAAATTTCCAGAGTGCAACCATTACAATAGATTAGTTTTTGTTTAAAAAAAAAAAAAAAAAAAAAAAAAAAGACCAGGGAATCTTGGTTCCTATATATAGGTAATTGAGTTTTACTTTTTGAGTGGAGAGAACTAATCTGATTTGGCATTTATTTATTTATTTTATGAGCATTATTTTTCTGATAGATGAGCATTGGCACATGACCGATATTAGAGAAAGGACTTCCCCACCTGGGAAAATTCCTAAGAAATTTCTAGGAATCCCCTGCATTTTACTACCCCAGTTCTGGAGTGTGGGAGAAGTGAGTAAAACTTATTAAGGTCAAGTTTGCTATAAGGCTTGTTAAAGGGATTTTATTCACAACCCCTGGAGCACTTTTATCTAAAGACTAGGAACCAACTAGGTACTTAGGAGCCAAAAGCATGGACAAGACTCAGAATCCGAACCTGAAAGATTCTCTGAAGAAGACGCCTATGAGAAATCCGAAGGAGCCCCAAGATGTCACTGGAACCGATAAGTATCGCCTTTCTTAATTGCTATCATTTGGCCTTTCAAATTTCTGTAGCAGTCAAAAACTTTGCCATTTTATTTACTCTTAAGAATTATACTTACCCTGAGCAAAGACTCTTAAGTAGAGAACCTAGAGAGAAGAGTTATGTCCCAAATTTAACTAAAGTAGGGAAAATTTAAAATAGTAGCATTTTATTTTAAGAGGCTTGAGAGTAGTAATAACTGGTAGATTTGAGAATTCACAGCAGATTCCAGAGTGCTAGTTCAGTATTACAGAACGCTTTTGTCTCAAAGTAGTATCAGAAGAATTCAGGAAAGAAATGATGGAGCCTAGAAATTTGTTAATAAGCAAAGAAAGTTTATTTTAAACCCTGAGCATGGTTAGAGAAGATTGCCATTTAAAGGAGAAATTGTATGGGAAGATAATTGGGAAAAGAAATGCTATGGAGGAAATTGGTTATGGATGCAGTCACAAGGTGAATGGAAGGGCTGAGAAATGGCTAAGCTAAGTTTCTGTCAAGTTCTACAGGTGACTGACTGACTGCTGATCATTACCAACTTATGCATGGCATCAATATTCAAAGTTATGGGAGCCTCTTCCTAATTTTAAGTTACTTCCCACTTTTCTCCTGTTTTAGCAATTTTCTGTAATCATGATGAAGGAAGCCTTAGAAAGGCAAGGCCTAGAATATGGAAATTGTGAAGGCAAATAGAAATTTTTAGCCATTGTGAATGAGGTTAGCAAATTAGAGGTCCCTTTTTCCTAAAAGGAGGAAGAATTTAGGTCATAAGAAAAACCTGGCAAAATATTAGTGTCAAAGAGGGAAGGGAAGCAAAACACATAAATAGTAGATTCTAAGCAGTATTTTTAATAAATAGGGTTCAGATAGAACACTGACGTTCTCCCCAGTACCAGTAAAGCTTATACATCTAGAAGACTAAAGGCAGAAAACAAATGAGATAAGGAAACTTTTGTGATTAGGGAATGCTACTGAAATAGCCTATAGACTAGGCCTAAGGTCAATGGTAAAGGAGCCCTTATTGCCAATAAATAGATACTTGAGGAAATTGAAAAATGTACCCCAAAACTAATTTGGTTAAGGAAATCTCAAGTTAACTGCCTAAGCAAGAGAATTATTTTCACAAGAATTTTTATCTACAGACTTTACATTAGCTGACTCAGTGGCAACATTTTTTTTCCCACAAAGTAATAGGCAGGATAATTTAAGTAGTTAAAAAGGTGAATAAAAAGATTTTTTAAATCCCCAGCATCTCAACCTCCCCAAAGGGGGGTGTGTGAGAGGTTTTAAAATTAGGAAAATTTAGAAGCATTTTCAATCGTGAGAATTTTTGGAGTTAATTTTGATTTAAGACTTTTAAAAATTGTTTTGAAGTTGAAATTGTCATAGTTTTTCATATGCTTTTGAGATCGCCATCATAGAATATTTAATTAGAATTTTTCTTGGTATTAGATGATATTTTAATTTTTGGTCACTGAACGGAGGAGAGACTACTTTCAGATTTACAAGCTCTGATTAACCTGTGATGGATTTATTTTTGCTTTTATATTTCTATAGTTTGTAGGGCTGATTTTTATATAATATTTTGGTAAAGTAAGGAAATTTTTGATTGGGTATGTAATTTAAATAATCTTAAAATGGGTGTAGAATGAACTAATAGAATCAATTATATGGGATGTCAAGAGCAAGGTTAGAATAATCTTTATACTGAGTAAGTGTTTTGGGAGTTGATCAAAGTCTGTAAAAGAATATGTTTATAGATCTCTTAAGTTTTCCCTTGCAGCCATGAAGCTTGTCTTGTACAGAGAAAGAAGTCTGCAGGAGAGAGGACAGAAGTCCCCAGGAGAGAGGAGGCCAAAAGCATTACATCAGGACCCCAGGATTTAAAAGACTTAAAAGACTTGGGAAGTGGGCTAATGTTGTGTTTGTAAAAACATGCCAAAGGTAGACTGCCTACCTTTCTCTGGCACAACTGTCAATGCGCCGGGCACTGGGGAGCGCCCCCAGGTGCCAGTCACCCATACTTGTACCCTAAGATTTCTCCACCATTAGTAAGAGTCCCATTGTTGGTCAGCGACGTTTAGTCTTGACCAAAAGGGGGGTGTGTCGACATGGAATCTAGAGTTCCCAAACTTGTAGCTTAGTGAGATA
>NW_025394846.1:0-7407 GCF_016433145.1 Gracilinanus agilis | reverse complement strand
TTACAGACTCTATTTCTCTAAATGACTTCCAATAGTCTCCTGGAGGGTCAAGTTGTTTTTGGATTAACCAACCTGCTGGTACCAGAGCTTTTCAGGGGCTCAGGTGACCAGGACCAAACACCAAGACTGCCTCAGCCTGGATTGGTCATGTAGGGAATCCAGATAATAGGCCCTATTTTGACCCTATTTCTCCAATTGGCCTTCTACATAATCCCCCCCCCCCTTTTTTTTGAATGGAGTTATAGAGAATGGTCACAGCTATCAGTTATAGAGAGTTTACAAACTACAAGAGGTTCTGTTCAGATTTATAGATTATGGTAATTGACCATGTGTCTCTCTATTGCTCTCAATATCTTTTCCTTTTGTTTTAAATTGAAGAGATTTTAGTTCAATTTGAATTTGCCTTATTGTAGGACTGAGTGATCTAATGAGAAATGGAAAGCAAAACAGAACTATAAGGAATAAAATAGGGCATCCACATGTTGGGGTGTGTGAATCTCTCTTATGAGATCCAAGGGAAGGTGGTCTCCCCGAAGGCTCTTGCAAACATAACTTAACTTTTAAGTTATACAAATTTGGGGATAAAAAGAAAAGAGGACAAAAGCAACGATCAAATGATTGCTAGACATTGCATTGACAAAAAGCCAATTAGGGGGCAGTCCCCTTTGGCCTAAGAGTGTACATTCAAAACAGATACATTCAATTCCCCATAGTTCAATCAACTGCACCCCAAAGTTAATTTTTGGATCTTCTTGATGCAATGTAGGTCTCTGCAGGCATCTCCATGGTGTCTTCTTCCAAACAGGTTCATCGTCTGGATTCTAGGGAGGTGGCAAATTTCTTTTCCTGAAATTACTCTCCAAAGAATTTAAACTTTACATTATAGATTATAAAACATACATTTTCCCCTGAAGAGGGTTAAGGCTAACATCCAGATCAGTTAAGGATACATGGCTGAGTTTTGGGGTTGTATGAATCAATTGTTCAAAAGACATTTAAAAAATTTTTAAATCCAAATAAAAGAGAGAAGAAAATAAACTTGTGAATGAAATGCAAAATATCAAAGTCTTATGGGCAAAAATGTAGGGAAAATTAAACTTATAGCAGGTCCTTGTATTAAGGCCCAAGTAAAGTGATTTAAGTAATGTTGCAAGTACCCATTTAGAAGCCAGGACTATAGAAAGTTACCTCACTTATAAGAGAAAGAAAAGGACCAAATTTTTTGTGAGAAAGGAAAGTGTCTTTCCCTGGTCTGATCTGCCTGCATTTGAGCCAGAATGATGGCCAACTTTTGGTACTTAACTAGGATGAAGCTCAAGGAAGTCCAGCCTCTAACATGTTAGAAAAGCTACAACCCTGAACCCCAATCACTAAATTCAAGTCCTCAAGTTTTGTCAATCCTTCCTGTATTGGCATAGTCTTTTCTGACCTTGTGGTGCTAGGCCCTGTGCAGTTTCTCACCAATCCCATTGGACTGGGTGGTCTCCTTGACCTTGTGGCTGTTTTGTTCCCTTCTCCTGGAATCAAACAGAATCATTAATTATAGTCCCATAATATTTACCAATTCATGGCAGGTTTCCATAGACTAAGGCTTTGTGGGTATGCTTTAATATTAAACTTATATTACTGTGAAATCAAAAAGGATTAACATTGATTTTATGTACTTTAAGTATAAAAAAATGAGAAAAAAGGAAAAAGTCAATTCTATAAAAAATTAAAGGGAAAAGCAATAAGAAAATTAAAAATTCAGGGAAAAATACAATGTTTTTTCAGTAAAAAAATGTTTTGAAATTCAAAATTATATATATAGTTAGTGAAATGTCTTTTACCCCCAAATCAGATCCATTTTCTGTATGAATAAGATAAAACCTTGATCCCCATATTATAATTCTGGGGTATTATTTGTTTTTTTGTATTTGTAATTATTCAAATTGATGGTCAGAAAATTATACAAGTAAATTAATTTACAAGAGGTTCAAACTAACTTTCCTTGAAACAACACTTAGGATGGGTACTGTTTCTTAAGTAAGTAAACAGTGAAACATATTGCCTTGCTTTACATATTCAAATTTCTGGGGCTTCAATTTTTTATATCACTTTACTTTGAATAAGGAAAAAGGAGGGAAGGGAGTATAACATTGTTTGACTTGAGGTAAGAGTCAGAGATTATTTATCAGTGATATCTTTCTTTTGAATGGTGAATCCAATTCAATGATCCATAAATGAATAATATCAGTTGCAAATCTAATGACTTTTACCTTAAACAGTAAATATTGCAATAGCATTTGTAAGGTTTCCAAGATTTACATACACAATGAAAAATTATAATGTTACAAAATATGATAAATACATTTTCTTTTTCAACAATTTCTCAGTGAATAAATTATCTAGTAATTCTTTCCAGTAATATAGAAAAAGAGTGAACAACTTTGCTTGGAATTAAGTTTTCATTACTGTTCTCTTGATTAGGGTTAAGGCAGGGGCTGGTTAGTCCCTTAACTTATTGTGATAGTTTACTTTAAACTTTAGTTCACAATACAAATCATATATTATTGTAAATAGGCATGATCAGTTTTTAACTAATAGCTTTTATACATAGTTTACATTTGAACATATGTTTTCAGTTTTCACAAAGTAAGGTACATGCTTTGATAACATTCAATAACAATTTCATTAAAACCCAATATTTGTAACAGCTTTGCTTGCAACATTATTGTCTACATCACATCATAATTCAATAAGGCTGCTAATTACCCCTTTAGGTTCTAAATTTACTTTAAGGAAGGGGTTAATAAGTTTGTTAGAAGTTGTAATTATTTTTTTTTGAAGCAAGGAAAATTCCTTTCCTTAGTAACAGGTTTTTTTTGACTATTTAAATTATTGTACTTGTAAGATTTACATGTTTTGATATTTATATAAAATTACTCTTCAAAGGATATTGATTTAAAACTTCAAAATTTGCATCCAGGTACCTTGGAATATTCTTACATTTGAAAAAAGAATTAGTCTTATTTCAGGCCCCTTAGGATTACTGAGATGATTAATATTCTTAGTTAAATGCATTCTTCATTATGATATTTAACAAGTTTGTTAATTAGTTTTAATTGCATCAAAATCACTATAAAGTAAAAGACATTATAATAATATTAATGCCATCACAATCAAGTACATATTAACAATGATATCAAATTATTTTGAGGGTTATGCATTTTATTATAATTTTACGTTCTGGATTTGAATGCACTACTACAAATCACAAATATTATGAGAATACAAATTAATTTCTTGTGTTATAATGCATGTTAATTTTCAATAACATTTTATAATAACAGATTAATAATATTTGAATTGTCTTTTTCCTAATAGCTTTGCTTATTACAGTATAATCTCAATTCTAATCCCAATCTATTCAATTAATCTTTAAGGACTAGTGAAATAGTGAACATAGGTGACATAATTTGGCTAGGATCTAGTACCTTAAAGCTTAAAGTTATCACAATAATAATTTTTTGCATATTCTGATAGTAATTGAAACAGAGATAACTACTTAAGTTAACCCAGATTTCTGTAAGTTACAAAATTAACATTAGCTTCTTATTAATTGTTTCCCTTTACTGAGTTTGAGTTGGTATAACTGTCACTCTTCAATAATTATTATTCTTCCCTGTTTCTGAAAAAATTATAGTCAGTCTCTCCTTCCTATGTGTAGAAGGGGTTAAATTACTTTTGAAATGTGTCCAAGGCTACAGCTGCTTGAAAAGCGGCTGTGCTCTTTAACTCTTTAGTTACTGCATGTATAAAATTTGCATGATTATTTTAAAACATTGATGATTTATCACTTCCAAATGAATATTAATTTAAACTTCACTATGTCCAAATTGTCCCTGATTAAAACTTCTTAACAATGTTTCCTGCATATACTAATTATTCTTTCAGACCTCTGCTTAAAAAAGAGTAAAACCTGTAGTCTGGCCTCTCTATACCTTAGGTCAAATCTACATACCTGATTAAATATTTCTTTTGAATCATGAGCTAATATCCTTATATAATTTGCACTTATCATTTGTAATCCTCAAATTCAGTTTGATAAGCATTTTTGGCAAATCTGATTACTTTAATCCATATTTTACACACTGCAAGTCTTAATAGATAACTTCTTCAATATAAAGTTTGTGCATATTTAAAATGAACTGAAATTCCCTTTTCTAACTGGTAGTCAATAAATTTATACTATACCATCAGTATCTATTCAAATTCTTAGCAAACATGTATCCTAATGAATTAGAGAAAGGGCTGTGAGTTTTGAGAAAAGGGAGCTATGTTTTTTGACTTTCCAAAATTATTTCTTGCCAAACTGAGGCAGCATGGATGATTCAATTTTGGCTTAAATTTTCCTCATGAACCATTCTCTGTTTAAAGGGGTCAAATTACAAAATATAAGCCAGTGGTATTGTTCTAATAATTTATAAGTTAAGATTTTCACTAACATCAGTGTGATTAATGGTAGGTTAAACTTGTGGCAGTCCAAAAGGTTTTTACCACTCTCAGTTAAGCATTTAGGTGAACTGATGACTTTGATTAACTAAGAAAGTTTTAAATTGCACTTCTGTACCTCAGTACACAGTTCAGAATCATTGCCTTTTCTGTCTGAATAAAAATTTTCTTAGATTGCATTTAGAATCCTTGTTAAATTAGTTTAAATATACACCTCAGTGTTTAACCTGTTGATATAATTTGGTGGTGGGAACAAATCTGTCCCCTGTTATTGTCTTATGATTTCTTTGTTCCTTTTCTTATGACCAGTAAGAAATGGAAGAAGAAATGTAAACAAATTATCTTGTTGATTCTCGCCTTAATGAGCAGAGAATACAATTTCTTTTAATCAGTTAAATTCTTTTAGAGTTTAAAACACTCAGAAATCCATTAGAGATGTTATTTTTCTGAAATTTTCAAACTCCTCTGTCTGTCTTTCCTATTCCTCCAGAATGAATGAGAGAGAAATTTATTTTCTCCAAAATTCCATCGTGATCACAGACAAACAAAACCATTACAAACAGATCATAGACACATAAACACAACATATAGACACACAGACTGATCAAAGACATATTTCCCGGGCATTTCATGCATACTCTAACAAATATAAGACATCTTTCCCACAGATCAATAAATCACATCTAACATGGCTAAAGAAATCTGGAGAAAAAAAGAAAGTTTATTATTCAGAGAATTGATTAACTAGCAAGGAACTGGCTAAACTAGTATGAATTCTTGGATTAAATTTAGTCATTAGTGGGGCTGGTGGTTGGCCTCCTTTCCATCTTCCCTGAAATCTCTTATCAGGTAATCTGTAACCATTTCGATGGAATTTGGAATTACAATTTTTCTTCCAGTGGTAACCTTTTTCACATCTGGGACACAAAGAGTTAGGGGCACTGGAACAAGAGCTTTTTACAGCCTTTGAGCCTTTAATCATTTCAGAATATGTTTTTCCTTTCAGGGCTGCCGATGGCTATACCCTGCATATATGCTGGAGTAAAGTCCTCACCAGCTTTCACATAGTCACTAGTAGTCCCAGATTCTTTAACATTTTGAAGCATACTCTGACACACCTTATTGGCATTGTTGTAGGCAAACTTTCTGACTATTATCTGAGTTGAATATTCATCATTTGTATATTTTTTTACTTCTTGATTTAATCTTTTTATAAATTCTGTATATATTTCCTCTGGGCCTTGTCTAATCTCTGTCAAACCTGTGGACAGTTTCTTAGTTACTGGGACCTTTTTCCATGCCTCCAAGGCACACTTTGTACATTGAATTAGAGCTTCTCTAAGTAAATTAATCTGATCAGCATGTAATTCCTATTCATCTATTCCAAGTAACATTTCTTTAGTAACTCTGATGCCCTGTTTCTTATTAATGGCTGCCTTCTGTTTCGCCACTCCATCAAATTCTGATTTCCAAAAGAGGTAGTCCCCTGCAGAAAGGGAATATCTTGCTATATGATTCCAGTCAAAGGGGGTGATCCAAAACCCTTCTAAAGTTTTCACCAAAGTTAAAGTGTATGGAGAAGCAGGACCATATGAAACACAAGCTGTCTTAATTTCTTTTAACACTTTGTAGGGAAGAGGCTCCCATGTAGGAGCTACTTCTTCATCATCATCCAATTCATCTGCTCTAAAAATAACTGGGAAACAGAACGACGTGTCTCCGTCCTTCTGAGCATTTTTTATTGCTCCTTTAAACCCTATATTCTGGGGCTGGGGCTGCAGAGTTGGAGCTTCAAGCTGCAGAGGCTCCTCTGCTTCTATCTCTCTTTCCTCTTTGGAAGAGAGGTTTTTAGGTGGAGGAGGGTCTGCTGCTAGTGACTTTTTCTTTTGGATTTTAAAGCTCCAGTTTGATTTACAAAGAGCCTTTTCTTCCTCCTCTGATTCTAACATTGAAACCTTAAAGATTTTATTCTCTGCATTTTGACCAGATAACAAAGTTGTTTTTTCAGCAGACGAAATTTTTACTGGCACTTGTTCTAGTCCATGCTCAATACAATAAGTTTTCAAATCACTGCCAACTTTTTGCCAGAATTCTAAGGGAATCCATGGGCTACAATTTTGAATAAGATCAAGAAATTTAGTGATCTGTTCTTTACTAATTTTTACTCCCCATTTCCTGAGGGTGTGCTTAGTTATATCAATAAAAAGAGTTCTTTCCTTTGATTCACTGTGCCCCATGGTGTTCTATTTGTCTTAAGTTGTAAAGATAAAAGATCAAAGTTACTCACCTCTAATCCCTCATGTTCTCCTCTCCGTGAGCCAGCAGCTAAGCCCGGGGATGAGTCTCCTAGCCATCCGAATTTGGGAAGCGCTTTGGCTGGGGGGGAAGGATATTTGCACTGCTCAGAAAGCTCCCATGTTAGGAGCCATTACATAGAGAGCCAGCTCTATATATTTTGGGGGGTCCTGAGTGGCATTTAGTGGTGTCGGATTGAAAAGACAGAAAACAGAAACTGAGAACAGCCAGACTAGTGGTTAGCCCATGCTGCTCCAACTTCATGGAGTTTTGAGTTTATTTTTATACTGGTTTCAAACAAAGAACACAGAGAAAGAATCACAGCTGTGAAGGGGTCACAAATCATACAAAAAACTCATTAAAATCTAAAAAGTAGAGAGATAGGTCCAGGGTCAAAGGCCAAATTCCAACCACCAATTAGTAGGGGGTTAATTCTGGGAGCAGAAATATATTTCATAGAGATTTTTACTAATTGCGTTCTGTCCAGGACTACACCTGGGCAGATAAAGTCTTGTCTCTTGTCTGTCTCTGGCCTTATCTAAGTAATATATTTTTTAGAGTTCAGGCTTCTTAATTATCAAGGAGAAAAATGGTTAACTCAGTAGCTGCTGGTCTGCT
>NW_025394845.1:0-1077 GCF_016433145.1 Gracilinanus agilis | reverse complement strand
CCTCCATGCTATCTTCTCTATGTGCTGCTGTTGGCCAAGGGGTCCTCAGCTATCTTCTCTATGTGCCATTGTTGGCCAAGGGGTCCTCCATACTATCTTCTCTATGTGCTGCTGTTGGCCAAGGGGTCCTCATGCTATCTTCTAAATGTGCAGCTGTTGGCCAAAGGGTCCTCCATGCTGTCTTCTCTATGTGCATTGTTGGCCAAGGGGTCCTCCATACTGTCTTCTTTATGTACTGTTGTTGGCCAAGGGATCCTTCGTACTATCTTCTCTATGTGCTGCTGTTGACCAAAGGGTCCTCCATGCTATCTTTTCTATGTATAGCTGTTAGCCAAAGGGTCCCCCATGCTGTGTGCTGTTGTTGGCCAAGGGGTCCTCCATCTTATCTTCTCTATGTGCAGCTGTTAGCCAAAGGGTCCTCTGTGCTATTTTTTCTATGCACAGCTATTGGCCAAAGGGGCCCTGTGCTGTCCCCTCTATACACAGTTCTTGACCAAAAGGGCCTTTATGCTTTCCTCTTGTTCTATCCTATATATGCACAACTACTGGCCAAAGCCCTAGGAGGACCTCATATAACATTTGCTTTTCACTTTTCTAATGCCCTAATGATAGGATTTTGTGTAATATTACTTATCTGTGGGTGTGTCTCATCCAGGACCCACTCCTCAAGAGTGGGAGTTCCCTCAGGGCAGAGACTAGGTCTTATCTAAATTTTCTGTCTCTCCCAACCATCCCAACAAGGTCTTCCCACTCCCTTTATTTCTTTTTGGTCTCTATTGGCAATTTAATAATGTGCAAGGGTGAAACTCCTTCCACTGGAACAGATTAGCAATTTATATATAAGTGAGAATCATGGCAGAAGGAAGAGACCAGAGGATCGACCACGAATAGTAAGATTGAAGCAGGATATGAACCCAAATATCCCTGATCTCAAGGTGGGTGCTCTCTCCTCACTCTTAGAGAGCCACCCGGACCACAGGAAGGTTCAGAGCCTTGAAGTAGAGGACTTGAAACTAGGTTTCCTGACTCCAAAATCACCTCTAATGACAAGAGCTCTAGAGTTAGAGGACTTGGGTT
>NW_025394844.1:0-1038 GCF_016433145.1 Gracilinanus agilis | reverse complement strand
CCTCCATGCTATCTTCTCTATGTGCTGCTGTTGGCCAAGGGGTCCTCCATGCTGTCTTCTTTATGTGCCATTGTTGGCCAAGGGGTCCTCCATACTATCTTCTCAATGTGCAGCTGTTGGCCAAAGGGTCCTCCATGCTGTCTTCTCTATGTGCATTATTGGCCAAGGGGTCCTCCATGCTGTCTTCTTTATGTACTGTTGTTGGCCAAGGGGTCCTTCGTACTATCTTCTCTATGTGCTGCTGTTGACCAAAGGGTCCCCCATGCTGTCTTTTCTATGTATAGCTGTTAACCAAAGGGTCCCCCATGCTGTGTGCTGTTGTTGGCCAAGGGGTCCTCCATCTTATCTTCTCTATGTGTAGCTGTTAGCCAAAGGGTCCTCTGTGCTCTTTTTTCTATGCACAGCTATTGGCCAAAGGGGCCCTGTGCTGTCCCCTCTATACACAGTTGTTGACCAAAAGGTCCTTTATGCTTTCCTCTTGTTCTATCCTATATATGCACAACTACTGGCCAAAGCCCTAGGAGGACCTCATATAACATTTGCTTTTTACTTTTCTAATGCCCTAATGATAGGATTTTGTGTAATATTATTTATCTGTGGGTGTGTCTCATCCAGGACCCACTCCTCAAGAGTGGGAGTTCCCTCAGGGCAGAGACTAGGTCTTATCTAAATTTTCTGTCTCTCCCAACCATCCCAACAAGGTCTTCCCACTCCCTTTATTTCTTTTTGGTCTCTATTGGCAATTTAATAATGTGCAAGGGTGAAACTCCTTCCACTGGAACAGATTAGCAATTTATATATAAGTGAGAATCATGGCAGAAGGAAGAGACCAGAGGATCAACCATGAATAGTAAGATTGAAGCAGGATGTGAACCCAAATATCCCTGATCTCAAGGTGGGTGCTCTCTCCTCACTCTTAGAGAGCCACCCGGACCACAGGAAGGTTCAGAGCCTTGAAGTAGAGGACTTGAAACTAGGTTTCCTGACTCCAAAAATCACCTCTAATGACAAGAGCTCTAGAGTTAGAGGACTTGGGTT
>NW_025394843.1:0-5313 GCF_016433145.1 Gracilinanus agilis | reverse complement strand
ATATATATATTATATATATTATGCTTTAAGGTTTGCAAAACACTTTACATATGCCATAATTTGTTCAAATATGGCCCAATTTATGGGCATCCACTCAGTTTCCCATTCTTTGCCACCACAAAAAACTGCTATAAATACTTTTGCATATAAAGGTCCATTTCTTTTTCTTTCATCTCTTTGGGATACAGTTGTAG
This sequence comes from Gracilinanus agilis, assembly GCF_016433145.1. Lineage (NCBI taxonomy): Eukaryota > Metazoa > Chordata > Mammalia > Didelphimorphia > Didelphidae > Gracilinanus > Gracilinanus agilis. Next base: position 5,119 of record NW_025394843.1, on the reverse strand, counting down.
TAGTGGTATTGCCAGGCCAAAGGGTATGCACAGTTTTATAGTGCTTTGGCCATAGCTCCAAATTGCTCTCCAGAATGGCTGGTCAGTTTGCAACTCCAACAGTGCAATAGTGTCCCAATTTCTCCACATCCTCTCCAATCTTTATCACTTTCTTTTGCTGCTATATTGACCAATCCGATAGGTGTGAGGTGGTACCTCAGAGTTGTTTTAATTTGCATTTCTCTAATCAAGAGTGACTCAGAGCATTTCTTCCTAGATTGCTAGCTTTGGGACAGCTAGGTGGCACAGTGATTAGAGGACCACACCTAGAGCCAGTAACGCTCATCTTTCTGAGTTCAAATATGGCAGCAGACATGTGATCCTAGTCAGGTCATTCAACCTTGTTTGCCTCAGTTCCTCATCTATAAAATGAGCTGGAGAAAGAAATGTCAACCTGCTCCAAGACCTCTGCCAAGAGTCAGACACGACTGAAAAACAACTGAACAACAAATAGATAGCTTTGATTTCTTCCTCTGAAAATTGCCTGTTCATACCTTTTGACCATTTATTGACTGGATAATGCCTGGCTCGTAGTCTTATAAATTTGTCTCAGTTCTCTATATATTTGAGAAATTAGGTCTTTATCAAAGACAACATGCTGTAAAATTTTTTCCCGTTTCCTGCTTTCCTTCTAATCTTGACTGCATTGATTTTGTTTCTGGGAGACTTTTTACATTTAGTGTAATTAAAATTATCCATTTTGTATTCCATAATGCTCTCTTCCTTTATCCATAAATCTGGCAGGTAAAATATTCCACGATCCCCTAATTTGCTTATGATATCACCCTTTATATCTAAATCATGTACTCATTTTGACCTTATCTTGGCATGTGGTGTGAGATGCTGATCTATGCCTTTTTTCTGCCAAACTACTTTCCAGTTTTCCCAACAATTTTCATTAGATGGTGAGTTCTTTTCCCAAAATTTTGGATCTTTGCATTATCAAACACTAGATTACTATGGTTATTTTCTCTTTTTTTATTAAATAATGAGAGAATGCATTTTATTGTTATTTTTAGCTATTTTTCCTCTTTATTCATCATTTCTTTTTTTTTTAAACCCTTGTACTTCGGTGTATTGTCTCATAGGTGGAAGAGTGGTAAGGGTGGGCAATGGGGGTCAAGTGACTTGCCCAGGGTCACACAACTGGGAAGTGGCTGAGGCCGGGTTTGAACCTAGGACCTCCTGTCTCTAGGCCTGACTCTCACTCCACTGAGCTACCCAACTGCCCCAACTATGGTTATTTTCTAGTGTGTATTGTGTACCTAATCCATTTCACTTATCCAATAGGTGCTATTATTATTCCCAACATGGAGATGAGGAAACTGAGGCTGAGAGAAGTTAAGTGACTTGCCTAGGATTACACAGCTAGGAACATGAACCAAAGAGAGTAATCTCTGGAATTATCTCTTGAGATTAAACCCATGTAAAACCAGAACCTTTATTCTGGACCAGGGATTACATAGATAAGAAAGCTAAAGTCTCTATAGTAGAAATGCAGCTTAGTTTCTGAGGTTTATATGGTAAATCAAGAGCTAGAAGGGACTTTAAAGGCCATCTGTTCCAACCCCTCATTTTACAAAAGGGGAAACTGAGACCCAGGGAGAGGAAGAGACTCATCCAAGGGCACCCGGGTAATAAACATCACAAGTTGGATCTTTCTACTCTGCCAATGCACAAAGGGGAAGTATTTTGCTCATGTTCCCACAGATAAGAAGCGGCACAATTGGAATTCAGAAATATCTAAATCATAGATAAGTGAAATGAGTTGTACTAGAAGGCATGGGCTGAAATCAGGTCAACAGGTAATTTATCAAGTGCTAAGTGATGCTGTGGACTGAGCACCAGGCCCGAAGTCAGGAAGATCTGAATTTAAATTGGCCTTAGACGCTTGGCAAGTCAGCTCATCTCAGTTTGCCTTAGTTTTCTCATCTGCAAAATGGGATAATAACAGCACCTACATCATAGGATTGTTGTGAGAATCAAATGAGATCATATTTGAAAAGTATTTAGCATGGCACCCAGCACACATTAGACATTCTATAAATTTTAGCCGTTATCATGATTATTGTTGTTTAGTAATTTCGATCATGTCCGACTCTTCATGAGCCCATTTTTGAAGTTTTCTTGGCAAGAAATCATGATTATTTCTGTGTGCCTATCATTACTATGTATTATTTATTACGCTATACACTACAGACAAGTCTCTGCTGTCAAAGAGCTTCCAGCCTAATGGCAGATGCCATCTGCCAACAACTCTGTTGTTGTTCATCCTTCGTTTTCAAAGAGGACCAATGATATTGCAGTGTGATGTCTTGACTTGTGAGTGAATTGGATTTAAGTGAGGCAGAGCTGCACAAAGTAGTCGGGCTCACTCTCTCTCCTAGAGTCATGGAAGTCCAGGGCAGGACAAAAGTCAGGAGGATTGGCAATGGCCTAGGATACACCTTGGCCTCTTCCATGTCTAACCAAGCTTTCAGTGCTCCACGGCTTCTGCTTCTACCACCGTCATGGCCACGGGACCACTGTGCATGCTACAACTTCTTGGAATGACAGAGGAGAATTGGGTGGCAGGTGGATGCCAAAGGTGAATGAGCAGCCTTGAGAAGCATTCGGCAAGTCCTCACTCCAGAGATATTTGTCAATTCTGTACATATAAGAGATATGCAGGATAAAGTGGAGATAATCACTAGAGAGAAGGTACTAACATTGGGAATGGGGAGGCAGGGGATCGTAGAAAAGTTTCTTATAGGGGCAGCTGGGTGGCTCAGTGGATAGAGAGCCGGGCCTGGAGACAGAAGATCCTGGGTTCAAAGCTGGCCTCAGATACTTCCTAGCTGTGTGACTCTGGGCAAGTCACGTAACCCCAATTGCCTAGCCCTTCTTCTGCCTTGAAACCATTACTTAATATTGATTCTAAGATAGAAGGTAAGGGTTTAAAAAAAGAAAAGAAGGAAAGGGAAGGACGAGGGAAAGGGGAAGGGAAGTGAAGGGAGAGAAAAGCTCTTTGTAGTTGGCAAAATTTTAGCTGAGACTTGAATTAAGCCAACAGGCAGATATGAGGAGAGAATGAGGCATGAGCGTCAACCAGTGAAAATGCACTATCAGGAGATGACATGTCCTGTGCATGGAATAAGGGGTCAGTGTCAGTGGCTCATAAATATATGGAAGGGAGGAAGGTTCAAGAAGACTAGAAAGGTAGGAAGGGGCCAGATTATGAAGGGTTTTGAATCCCAGACAGAAGATTTTTGTATTTGATTGTGGAGGTGATAGGGAGCCATTGGGATTTTTTGAATAGGGGAGTGCATGAACAGACCTGTGCTTTAGAAGGACCACATTGGCCCCTGAATGGAGGATAGACTGGAATGGAGAGAGACCAATCAGCAGGCTATTGTAGCATAGGCAAGGGGTGATGAGGATCTGCACTAGGGTGACGGCAGTGCCAGAGGGGAACAGGAGTCATAAAAGAGAAATGTTACAAAGGTGGAAGCAATAGGCCTTGGCAACCAACTGTATATGGGAGAATTAATGTAGTCGACTCCTGGTCTGAGCTTGAGTGATGGTGCCCTTGACAGTAAGGAGAAAGATGGTAAGTTTCATTTTAGACATATTGAGTTTGAGACGTTTATAGACATCCAGTTTGGGACCTCCAACACTCAGGATGAAGCCATTGCGAACCACCAATACTTGTCAATTAGCACTTTCTTTTTCATGTTGTTAAACCATCTTTACCACAGGAAGGAAGCTGGTTTTGAAACTCGTTTTAATCATCAATTGTGGGTAAATTCAGTTTTCGGCATTCAAAGATCTTAAGCCGATTACTCACTTGGTCTGCTTATTTTCCCCAGGAAGACCAAGTTTGGATTCCAAGTTAATAACTTCGAATAAATTTAGGATCATAGTTCATCCATTCCACTGGGAATCCAAGACAATTTTCTTTTGTTGCTCATTAATTCTACTACATGATTTCTTTTTTGCCCTAGAAACTCTCTGTTCATATAACCAAAATATGCTTTTTGCTTTTCTTGTAGCAATTTCCATATTCCTGTATTTATTTTTATATTTTCCAAAGCAAATATTTCTCTACAGACAATGGATATGTCTTCAAAGCAACAAACCTGTACATATGAGGAGAGTTTTGTTGAAAACTCCCTAACCCCTGTATGAAATCAGTTGTTAAGTCTTATTGACTCTGATACCACGTATCTCGAATATATCCCCTTATGCTCACTCACCACATTATTCATTTAGAGAAGGGGTTCCCAAACTTTTTTGGTCTGCCTCCCCCTTTCCAGAAAAAATATTACTCAGCGCCCTGGAAATTAATTTTTTTTACATTTTAATAGCAATTAATAGGAAAGCTAAATGCACCTGTGGCCATCACCGCTCCTCTGGATCACTGCAGCACCCACCAGGGGGCGGTGGTGCCCACTTTGGGAATCACTGATTTAGACCTTCATCACCTTAGCGGGAGCTGGTGCTTCTTCCTTTGAAAACTACCTATTCATATCCATTGACCATTTATCTACTGGGGAATGACTTAGTCTTATAAATGTAAATTGGATCCCGATATTATCTTGGATATGAGATGTTTATCACAGAAAAAACTTTCCCCCAGTTACTTCTTTCCATTCTAATTTGTTTTAAACCCTTACTTTCTGTCCTAGTAACAACTATAGGACAGAAGGCTGAGGGCTAGGCAAATGGAGTTCAGTGACTTGCCCAGGTCACACAGCTAGGAAGTATCTGAAGCTACATTTGAATTCGAGTCCTCCCATCTCCAGCTCAGGCTCTATCCACTGAGCCACCTACCTGCCTCTCTCCCTTTTAATTTTTACTTTATCAGATTTGTATGTGCAAAACGTTTTCATTTTATCTAATCAAAATTATTGACCTCATCCTGAATGCCTTGCTTATTCATGAATGTTTCTTGGATTCCTATATATTCTTAACTGTCTAATTTGTTTATGAAGTGACTTTTTAAAACTAGCCACACTCAGAGGAAGAACTGTGGGAGGAGAAACACAGAAGAAAAACAACTGCTTGAACACATGGGCTGATGGGGATATTATTGGGGATG
>NW_025394842.1:0-1014 GCF_016433145.1 Gracilinanus agilis | reverse complement strand
TATCCTCTTGTAGTTCTACCCCTTCTTCTTAAATTATTTCCTTTTAAACCAGTGGTTTCCTTTAAGCCAGTCACCCTTGTCCCTTCCCTTCATTTAATTCCCTTTCTACCCCCTCTCTTGTTATTCCCCTCTTTTTTTATTTTTAAGGCCTAATCAATTCCCTCCTGCTTCTTCTCCCCTCCTTTTTTTGACCTCCCCATTCCTCTGCTCCCCTTGGTTTATCCCTTCTGACTTTCTCAGTAGGGCTAGATAGAGTTCTATATTCCAATGGATAAAGCTACTTTTCCATCTCAGGGTTAATGCCACTGAGGGTAAGGTGTAAATATTACCTCAATGCTCTCTTCCTTTCTTTCTTATAATAGTGTTCATACCCTCCCCTTCACATGCCCTCTTTGTATGTAATAGAATATCCTATTTTTCTTATTCATTCAAGTTTCTCTTGGTGTCCTCTACTATTCACCTACCTCTTTCCAACCCACCACTTTATCATCTTAGACCATTTAGTACTCCAACCTCTCCCTATGAATAATTCTTCTAATTATTATAATAGTGGATACTATAATAGTGAATAGAGTTCACTGCAGAGAATTACACATAACATTTCCCCATGTACAAATAATTAGATGTTATTGAAGCCCTTAGAGAGGCAAATTTAAAAATAAGAGTTTTCTTTCTTTCCCCTCTGTTTCTTATTTACCTTTTCATGTTTCTCTTGGATTTTGTGGTTGGATATCAAACTTTCCATTTAGTCCTGGTCTTTTATGTGCAAATACTTGGAAATCTTCTATCTTGTTGAATGCCCATTCTTTCCCCTGCAAGTATGTAGTCAGTTTAGATGGGTAGATGATCCTTGGTTGTAGACTCAGTTCTCTTGCCTTGCTGCATATCATATTCCAAGCCTTGAGGTCTTGTAGTATGGAGGGGCCTGATCCTGTGTGATCCTGATTGGTGCTCCTTGATATCTGAATTATCTCTTTCTGGCTTCTTGTAAAATTTTTTCTTTTACTTGGAAGC
>NW_025394841.1:0-1584 GCF_016433145.1 Gracilinanus agilis | reverse complement strand
AGTCTGCATTCAGACTCCATTAGTTCTTACTCTGGAGGAGGATGGCACATGTCCATTCTCATTTGGGTCCACTATAAATTTGTGTTAAGCAAATTCAACTGGGGCCCTCGCCATTGCTAGGCAATCCTACTATATACCTCCTTAATGAACTTACTATTCCACTTTCCACAGCATTTTCTCTCAAACCTCTTCCTCCCACTCCCAACAGAGACCTTTGCCTCATTTTAGAGAAAAACTTGCGGCTGTTTGCTGAGAGCTCCCTCTTCTCCCCACCTCCTCATCTCCTATCACTCAGGTACCTTCTTCAATGTTCTCCTTCATCCCTGTGTTACATGATGAAGTGAACTTATCAAGGCTAACTCTTCTACTTGTTCAAGTGATCCCATTCCATCCTGTCTCCTCCAACAGATTGCCCCCTCGGTCATCCCGACTCTTTCACTTATTTTCAATCCCTCCCTATCTCCTGGCTTATTTCCTACTGCCTACAAACATGACTATATCTCTATCCTGAAAAAACCCTCACTTGATCCTTCCATCCCTGCTAACTATTGTCCTAGATCTCTTCTGTCCTTTGTGGCTAAGCTACTCCACAATAGGAGCCTTCACTTGGTCTCTTCTCACTCTCTTTCTAACCCCTTCCAACCTCATCATTTCACCAAAGCTACTGTCTCCAAAGTGACTAATGATCTCTTAGGCACCAGCTCCAATGCTGTTTTCTCAGTCCTCATTCTCCCAGACCGCCCTGCAGCCATAGACACAGTTGATCACCCTCTTCCCCTTTATTACCATCTTTATGCTGGTACTCTTAAATTTACCTTTCCTGCCTCATCTCTCTGCTGATATCCAATCTTACATCTATTGTCTTTCAGACAATTGGATGTCTAATAAACATCTTAAGCTCAGTATGTCAATATGTATGTCAGAATTCATCATCTTTCCCCCAAACCCTCCTCTCACCTTCCCTATAAGGCTCTCAGACTCCCAACCTACAAGTTGTCCCCAGACTTTGATGACTCTCACCCCCCATGCCTAATTTGTTGACAAAACCTGTCAATTTTACCTTGGCAGGGGGCAGCTGGGTGGCTCAGTGGATTGAGAGCCAGGCCTAGAGACAGGAGGTCCTGGGTTCAAATCTGGCCTCAGGAACTTCCTAGCTGTGTGACCCTGAGCAAGTCACTTAACCCCTATTACCTAGCCCTTACCACTCTTCTGCCTTAGAATCAATATACAGTATTGATTCTAAGAGAGAAGGTAAGGGGTTAAAAAAAAACAAAGCACTTTACCCTGGCAGCATCTTTTTTTAATTTACTAATATTTTTAACTCAACTATATAAAAAATAATTTTTTATCTTTCCTTTTCTTTAAGTTTGAGCCAAATTCTCATCCTTCTCTCCCCAGCCCTGTCCTTTAGATAGCAAGCAATCTAATACAGGTTTCACATGTGTAATTGTGTAAAACATCTTTCCATATTAGTCTCTTTGTGAAAGAATGCAAAAGAACAAAAATGAAAGAAATAAAGTGAAATATAGAATGTCTCAGTCTGCATTCAGACTCCATTAGTTCTTACTCTGGAGGAGGATGGCA
>NW_025394840.1:0-2889 GCF_016433145.1 Gracilinanus agilis | reverse complement strand
GGACACCCACGTCTCCACGCAGAGAAGAGTTTAAATCTCCTGGGTTATGGGGGAGTGGTCTCTTGGCCAGCAGACTGGGGAGGAGACAGGAGAAAATAATGGCGAGGGCGTTGGTTTTGAATTCTTACAAGCGCGTGGTCTAATAACTTTATCTATCAGCATGGCTTTAAATAAATTACTAATTTATATTATTATACCAGCCTTTATTATTTTTTATCTTTATAATTATGGCAACTGGAAGTTTGGAAATCAAATTTTCAATTTTCCAGATAGCCTAACGATAGCCATGCTTTCTTTATGGCCTGGCTCAGCTCTTTTGAGCATTTTTTTAAAAAAGGAAAGTGACTTTCCTTGCCATGCTTTCACTAAAAGCAAGAGCACCTTTTTGCCTCCAGCGGGACTCAGCCAGCCAGTCCAGCCCAAACCACCTTGGGAGGGAGGTCAGGCCAGCCGATTCGGGCTTTTGGCTTTACACTAAAATGCCGGAGCCCAGCCAGTGTGTCTCTGCCATTGATCTCCATTCCTACCGCTTCCTGACCCGCAAGGCTGCCAGCGTTCCAGTCCCTGTGATCTCCGCGCTGCTTTTCTTGCCTGCTGATGCTGCTTTCATTGCCACCCAGTCCTGACTTGCCGATCTGCTGAGATCGCGATCTCCAGAGTCTCTTCAGCTCTGCTGCTAAAGATTTTGGTAGTATATTCCCCTTTCTCCCTATTTCTAGCCTTCCACGTGTTTCTCTAAAGACCTAAATTAGGCAACCCCAACCCACACAAGCTCTACACGTGGGTGTTTTCTACAAAACTGACTTTGTTTTTCTCTAGCCCTGAGCCCATGACCCGACACCACGTGGACCTAGCATTTACCCTTAATTGGCCGCATGGCCTATTCAGACTTGCTTGTGATTAAAAACTGAACTCAGGGGAAGAAATATTCACCCCCATACCTGCTCAGAACTTTGAACTTTTTAAAAAAACTCCTTAAACTCAGCAGAACTCAATCAAAAGAACCTTAAATTGAACCAGGGGTGAGCTTTTAAACCTCGGAACTGAATGAGTTTTATTTCTGTTTGTAAGAGACTGTATCTTACTGTATTTTGCTAATTAGTTTTATAAATTAATCTTGCTTATTTTGTTGATTTTCCTGTTGCACTGAATCATTTTAAGTTAATGTAGTTTGTGGCTGCTAGATTAATTCTGTTATGATTTTATTGTAACTCCCAAATAATGAAAAAAAATCTATTAGAACTGGTAAGAGGTTTTGACCAGTTTGTTGATCTGATACTATTGGATTTATAGAGCACATGTCTTTTAAAAATTTATTCTGTCTTGGTAATTGTAAAAAAACCTTGAAAGTTTCCATGCTTTGAGAATTACCTTGTGATTTTACAAGAGGTCTTACTTTAAATCCTTAAGAATTATTGTCTTAAAGGATAAGCTTTTATATATTTTATTATAAGAGAAATTATTGCCTTAAATGGGTAGAAGCATTTCCTATCCAGGATTTTTTAATACAGGAAGCCAAGGAGCTCCTGTATATTCTTATCTGAGGATGATTATATCAGAAGGTTTCTTTTTTAAATATCAGATTTTGCTATGGAAGCAATAACAGAGTTTGTTGAGAAACTCTTAGCCAAGATTTAAAAGTTGTAACAAGTATATAATTTTAAACATCATTATTTATCCTTTTTCTGATTCTACAGCAAATACCTGAGCCTATAGGACTGTGATTTAAATGCCTCTCTGATTCCAGAAGGGAATATGAAAGCCATTAATAGTGCTAAAGAAAGCACATGGTCAGAGACTTGACTGACTAAGATCTGCAGAATAGCAGTTCTATGCCAATACTTTAGAGCTTGAGAAATTGGGGTTTGAGTCCTGGAGTCCCAGTCTTTTCTAAAACTTTAGAGGACGTGGGTCCCCTCGAATTAGATTCCTAGAAAGCACCTAAGATTGGTATTTATTTGGCTCAGTTTCCTGAAAAGCTGATAAGTCAGACCAGGGAGAGACATTTTCCTTAAGTCCTGGCCCTGAATGGGTAATTGCAATCTGCTGAATTCACTTTAATTAGACCTTCATTCAAAGGTCTAAGTTTATTTTCCCCAGATTTTTTGCACATTTTGTATTTCATTCACAAGTTAATTTTTTTCCTTCTTTTTTCTTGAATATTATTCTTTGTATTTTGCCAATTGATTTCATACAACCCCCAGGACTCAGCCACTCATCCTTAGCAGACCTGAGGTACCCTTTTTTAGAAGAAAAGGTGTGTTTAAGATTTACCTCAGATGGATATCAGTTAAGTTTTTTTTTTTTTAATTCGATAATGTAAAAATATATGTATATTTAACTCTTTTAGGAGTAATTTCACAGGGAATTGTATAAATCTTAGAAGAAAATGTATGTTTTGTAATCTATAATGTAAAGTTTAAATTCTTTTGAGAATAATTTCAGGATAAGGATCTTGCCATCTCCCCAGAATCCAGACAATGAACCTGTTTGGTGAAGACACCATGAAGATGTCTGAAAAGCCTTCACTGTACGATGAAGACCAAATTTTGAACTTTGGGGTGCAGTTGATTGAACTATGGGGAGTTGAAATTGAGTTGTATGTATTGTTTTAATTGTACACTGTTATACCAATAGGGGACTGCCCCCAAATTGGTTTTTTGTCAATGCGATTAATTTTAACCATTTGTTCATCTATTTCTTTTATCCCCAAATTCCTGAAAATTTTAGAAGTTGTCTATTTTTACAGGTCCAGCAAAGAAAAAGGACTAACCTTTTTTTTGCCAGACCTCACGGGGAATTGTAAAAGTGAAATTTGAGAGATGTCATCTTTAAGTATATATATGTATTTTCTATGGACACGGGGAAATTATCAAACTACATTTCCCG
>NW_025394839.1:0-7231 GCF_016433145.1 Gracilinanus agilis | reverse complement strand
CCATAATAGTTTTAGCAAGCCAGCTAGGAGTCGAGACCTACTGGGTGTGGGAAAGATGGCTCTAGCACAATTCTCATTCATAATAACAAGCTTTACCCTATTGATTTGGTCTCTGACACAAGGGGTGTATAGGTTATGGTTTGAGGTAATCCTAGATTATTGCCTGAAACTGTTGCTCATATATGACTCATAAAAGTGGCCAGCAGTAACTATGGCAGAGTTTATATCCTACCTGCCTACAATGGGAACCATAATCATATCCTTAATCCAGGGACTGTGGACCATAAAAAAATTATCGACAACACAGAGACAGCCAGAAGCTGTTTGCCTTCACATGGGAAGGAAAAACTCTTATGTGGAGTTGTCTTCCACAGGGTTATGTAGATAGTAGCTCAATATTTTGTCAGATCTTGCAAAGGGACTTAGAATCCATTTCTTTCACTGACAGCAAGATGGTACATTATGTAGATGACATCCTACCAATGTCACCAATGGGAGAAATATGCCAAAGAGACAGTATTCATTTGTTGATGAGCTATGTAAAAGGGGTCACAAAATTGCAAAAAACAAAGTCCAATGGATTAAGAAAAGAGTCGAGTATTTGGGATTCATATTAGGAAAAGGTACCAGAAGGATATCCCAAAAGAAGATTGCAAATATACAAAAGTTAAGTTTGCCTAAAACAAAGAAACAACTGAGAGCAATCATAGGCATGACAAGTTTCTGTAGGCACTAGATCCCAGGTTATTCTATTATAGCGAAACCTTTGACAGAATTAACCAGGAACAATGTCACAGAACCACTGAAGCTCATCAGAGAACACATACATGTTATAGAAAGCTGAAAGCTGCTATACTATCATCTCCAGCTTTAGGCATCCCTGATCATGATAAACCATTACATCTGTGGAATTAACCATATCCCCTATGAAGATAAGGGGAGCTTGTGGTGTTCTCATGCAATCTGTTGGAAACAACCTGAGACCAATAACCTTTTACAGCTCTACATTGGATCATGTCATCCAAGACATGACTTCCTGTTTGAAAATAGTGGCAACAGCAGTTCTAATGGTTAGAAAGTGCTCAAAGCTAGTTTTCTGGGAGGGGAGCTGAGATTATATTCTCAGCTCCAAATTAAAATCACACTGAGGAATACTAACCTCCAAGCCTTTGTCTCACAGCAACTCTCCCAGTATCAAGCAATGCTGTTAACCAGCGAGAACTTATCTTTCCATTGTTTCAAGAACATCAACCCAGCAACACTCATCCCAGAGTTACCTCTGGAAGGTGACGACCTTCACAACTGTAGTGACACCTTAGAGATCGTGTGGAAGACTAGAAAAGATTTATCAGACACACCCTGGTCAATGCCAATCTGAATTTGTTTTGTTGTGATGGCTCGAGTTACATAGTTGATGGGAAACATTTTACCAGGGCTGCAGTAGTCACCGAATCAGAGAATCAGAAACCCTATGGTTCACAATACTTGAGCCAAAGATAGCTCTCAAGGGGCTTGTTAATCCTGGATTAACAAGAGCTCTCCAAATTGCAGAAGGTAGAGCTGTAAACATATGCACAGATAAATATGCATTTGGAGTAGTTCATGCTTCAGGGGAAATCTAGAAATATAGAGGTTTCACAAATTCAAATGGGAAAGCAATAACCTATGGGAAACTGATCAATGATCTTTGCAAGCTGTGCAATTACCAACTAAAGTATCTGTGATACACTGCAGAGTACATCAGCGTTTAGTGAGGCCAGTACAGCTAGGCAATCGAAGGGTGGACATCACCACGAAATTCGGAGCTAGATTTGGACCTTTGCAAATATTACACTTATCCTTAGTGGAGGGAGATCAACCACAAAATACATACTCTCCACAGGAAGTGAAATATTGGCAAGAACATCTTGGGGAAGATCTAGTGAATGGAGTGTGGATGTCTCCCTCTGGCAAACCATTCCTGCCGAAAACTATTGTACCACACATTATACACTGCTCTACACAGAAAGAGTCATTATGGGATACTAGCCCTAGTGGATTCTATCCGTAAGCACTGGACTGCAATTGGAATAAAAACAGCAGCAAAAAGAGTATGTGACAATTGCAAAGTCTACATGCAATATAATCAGACCATCACAAAAGTCAAAAATATGGGAGGAAAACAACTTACATATATTCCTTTTGAATGCTTGCAGATCAACTATGTCACAATGCCCAAATGCCAAGGATTCAGATACATCAGTGTCAGCAACGTATGGCTCTCGAGCCATATCTGGCTCTTTTGAGGGCCAGATATGGCTCTTTCTGCAGGAGCCATAAAGTCAATTTTTTTTCAGGCGCTGTTACAGGAGTGCGCACTGTGAGCACTGTGTGGCTCTCACGAAATTACATTTTAAAAAATGTGGCAGTTATGGCTCTCACGGCCAAAAAGGTTGCCGACCCCTGAGATACATACTAGTGATAGTGGACAGACTGACAAAGTGGACAGAAACATTCCCAGCCAGATGGAATAATGCAGTGTTTGTAGCAAAGACCCTACTCAGAGAAATAATACCTAGATTCTCAATTCCTACAACTATTTCATCAGACTCTGGTAGTCATTTTGCAAATTCCATTCTGAACCAGATCTATCAGGTGCTTGGAATAAAAATCTTTGTTCCATATACAGGCCTCAGTCATCTAGGCACATTGAGAGAACGAATTGCCATCTTAAAACCATGATAGGTGTTATAATGAATTTCTGGTACAAGATGGACACTACTTTGAGTGACAAGATCGTCAGTTGGAGACCTCGGAATGTACCCAGATGCCATGAGCCAGGGCCAAAAGTCAGTTAGAACCAACCCTATAAATACTCACCATGCACAGCACAAGACAGCTCATTGTGGAGCATGGAGGTTCAAGAGGGAGGGAAGGCTCTATATCTGCAATTCAGCTGCCTTGCCTGAGAGACCTAGAGAGCTATTATATCTACCACCAAAAGAGCTGAGAGAGAAAAGGATACCATTGTCATTCAAGAAGATCATCAACAGCCTTCCCTATTCTTTGGCTTGGCTTCAGCCAAGTCACACCAAAGTTAGTGAGAGGGTGAAGAATCTCCAGCCTTTACCTGATCCAACAACCTCTTATTAATATGAAAAATGATAAAGGCTTGTATAAATATATAAATTAGTATTTTAATTAAAGCCATGCTGATAGATTAAATCATTAGACCACACGCTTGTAAGCATTCAAAACTGCCGCCTCCAGAAGTGCCTACTCGCCAAAGAGAGCGAGCCTACTGGCAAAAGAGACCACTCCCTCCTAACCCAGGAGATTTAAGCTATTCCTGCGTCAACGTAGACCTCCCCATGCCCCCAAAGACCCAGAAACGGAAACAGCTGGACTATGTTGGATCACGGGAAATGTAGTTTTGATACATTTCCCCTGTCCCTAGAAATATATATACACTTTTAGATGGCTTTTCCCAATTTTCACTTTTACACTCTATAGTTTTGATCATCTATTTAGATAATTAGCAATAGCATTCCCAGATCCTCCATCCTTTCCCTTGTTCCTAACCCTGTTAAGCGAGAATTAAATATAGTTGTTTATTACCAAGTCAAAGATTGAAATACCTTTCCTGAGTGGTGAATATATCTAAAGCCATTGGGAAGGGGAAGATAGTCATGCAGTCAGACTCATAGCATTATCCAATCAGTGCACCAATAGCCCATATCAACTTTCAAACCAAGCCCAGGTTTGAAGAACGAGAGAAGTTGACAATACACACAGCTTCTCAGTGGTTCCCTTCCTGGGCAGCTGTTGAAAGGAGACAACTGGCAGGCTCAGTCCAGTAGAGCCTGTCAGGTGGGGAGAGGCATAACCCTTCTGCTAGTAGCACTCACACAGAGGTCTGTGAGTGAGTGAGTGTGTGTGTTCTCCCTCCCCGTCTTCTTTTTAACATAGGAAAACTGTTCAGAAAGTCATCTAAAATGGCCAGAAGTTTTACCTATGGCACTTTTCCATATCAGAAGCCAACCAAATAGTGTTACTCACCTATCACCATTTGAGTTGCTATATGGTCAGCTACCATGGCATGGGAAAGCTCCACAAGAAACAGACTATCTATCATACCTTGGTATAGAATGCAAGATCTATGAATATATCACTCTGTTAAAGGAAAGGCTATATGAGCTACACAGATTAGCCTTGATCCAGCAAAGAATTCCACTAGATTTCAACTTGCATAACTTTAAACCTGGAGACACCATATACATCAGAAACTTTACCAGAAAGTCAGTATTAGAACCAAAATGGGTTGGACCTGATGAAATAATCTTAGTAACTCCAACAGCAGCAAAAGTTAAAGGCAAAGATGCATTGGTACCATTTCACACATATAAAGTCCTCCAAAGAAAAGCGTCAACAGAAAGACATAACCATAGATGAACAGAACAATCAGAAAATCAAAACATAGATGAACAGCACTAGTCAGAAAATCAAACTATACAAGACCTAAGTAGTGACAGTGATGAGTAAACATAAAACCAGTTAATAACAATGACAATAGGGGGCAGCTGGGTAGCTTAGTGGAATGAGAGCCAGGCCTAGAGATGGGAGGTCCTAGGTTTAAATCTGGCCTCAGACACTTCCCAGCTGTGTGACCCTGGGCAAGTCACTTAAATCCCATTGCCTAGCCCTTACCACTCTTCTGCCTTGTAGCCAATATACAGTATTGACTCCAAGATGGAAGGTAAAGGTTTAAAAAAACAAATAAATAAATAACGACAATGACAATGACAATCTCTAAAGACTTTCATAAAAAAGATCAAAATTTTTGTGGCAACACAGAATTTTACAACACAATGCTACACAATCACACAATGGTTCCAGATTTGAGGTGACAACTCTTCAATCAAAGTAGGATTCCAGAACAGATGAAGGGACAAGACAGCACAAGGACATCACAGGACATCACAAGGACATCATAAGGACATTAGAGACATTAGAGACAGCACAAGGACTACACAATGACCTGAACTATTACAACACCCATGTGACTTGGACAACTTGACCAGAAGAATCACAATGGCAACATGATCAACTGTGCAAGATTAGGTTTGAATGGTACAAGGTTAACACATTCAAACACAAATCAAAGGCATAAGTTAGTACATCCATACATTAGGGTTGCATGTATCAGAACATTAGCTGATGGACATAAGGATTCTAAAGGAGATGGTTAGTATAAAACCAAACAGAACATGTTAGGTCATATGTCCAACACGTGGACACTTAAATCTACTTCACATGTACATAGTGTATATATTGTATATAGTTACAGTACAAAGTATCTTGACCATGATAAAAAGAGAACTTGTGTTCCTTGATATGGTTGAAACAGTACTTAACTTTACCTCCTAGTTAAAAACTTCACATATAAAAACCTTGTACATATGTATTATACTTGATGCTAACTCATAATAAAATAGCCTTACTAACCATAGGGAGAGCTTAGTTAGGAATATATTTTATATTTAGCCAGCATAGGGACAGTGTATTATAGTTATAAATTTCTTAAATAGATTTATCTATAAGTAAAATGTCAGATAGACACAAATAGTGTAGATTTAGCTAGAGATGTTACTAATAAATTAATAAACTAATATAGTTTAAGGACTTAATTACACACTAATATTCCTAATAGTAGGTTAGGTATTATAGAAGTTTGAGAATGTTAAAAAAATTGTGTGTTATGAATAAGTTGTTAGAAGTTCAGTATTAGATATTACTAGATAGATTGTTACAGTAATGTATTGCCTTAGAGTAAGAGGAAAAAGTTACAAAGTTAGAGCTTGTTATTTTGCTACAGATTTACATTGTTGTTTACACATTCGTGTTCAATCTTGTTCAACATTTGTATTCAAAACCCCAAATCTTTCCCAGTTAAAATTTTCCCATCCTTGTCTTTAGAATAGGTAAGCATAGACAGCTTTAAGACATAGCATAGATAGGAATTTCTTATTTTGGGATTATAGATAGAGGGATAGAATACATGTTAGTTTAGCATAGTGTAGGATTCACCCACAAAGATGATCAAAAAAAATTTTACAAGTTGAAATTTTCAAAACCAAAAGTAGCATTTCTGTTATAGCAACCTCTGGGAAGAAAATGGAGACCAACTTGAGTGACAACCAACAGTTATGGAATTTAGAATTTACCCAGATGGTATGAACCAGGGGCAAGAAACAGTTGCTGCCACCACTATAAAAACCCAGGGGCTGAGCCTCTCAGGGTCTCATTCTTTTTTTTAAGTTTTTATTTTGAATATTTTCCCATAGTTACCTATTTCATGTTCTTTCCCTCTCCCCCAAACCCCACTAACCCCACTTAGCTGACGCACAATTCCACTGGGTTTTACATTGATATCATTGATCAAGACCTAATTCCATATTATTGATAGTTGGACTAGAGTTATCATTTAGTGTCTACATCCCCAATAATATCCCCCATCAGCCCATGTGTTCAAGCAGTTGTTTTTCTTCTGTATTTCTCCTCCCACAGTTCTTCCTCTGAATGTGGCTAGTTTTCTTTCTCACAAGTCAGGGTCTCATTCTTGAGAAGGGCCCAGGTGGTGGGTGGGTAGGCCAATAGACCTGCAACACTAGCACCTGTACCTTATTGCTTCAAATATCAATTCACCTGTTGCTGAATAGGGCTGAGAGATATACGGCTAACATCTATCATCAAGAAGAACATCACAAACCCTCTCTTCTCCTGGTCAAGGCCACAGCCTGGCCTGACCAGGGTCTGAGAGGGAGAGAGAAAATTCTCCAGCCAGCTGCCAACTTGATTAGTGATTAATTAGCCAACTCCAGCACCCATAGTTTAGCATAGCCATCCCCAACACCACTTTCCTTATCCTGGATCCTACCCCTTAGAGTTTATTAAAATTAAAGCCTTGAACTAAGTTAAGTGAAGACTGGTGTCATTCTAAAGAGCAATTTAATAGCTACAACTAAGGGGAAAGGGAAATATTTGTTTAAATCGCAGTCATCAGCATTATCCAACCTTATTACCAATTAATCTCATAAATCCTTATCCATTAACCCAACCCCAAGTCAAGTAACCAGAGGAGCTGTGTGGACTAATATATAGCCTCTCACTTAATCACTTTGGCTTGGGCACTGTAGGTGGGGTCAGGTGCTCAGCTGAGACAAACATTTATAAGCCCTGGTGGTTACCAACA
>NW_025394838.1:0-1243 GCF_016433145.1 Gracilinanus agilis | reverse complement strand
AGTGATACAGTGATGTCACTTTGTTCTGATCAGTGATACAGTGACATCATTTTGTTCTGATCAGTGACACAGTGACGTCATTTTGTTTTGACATCTGACATAGTGACATCATTTTGTTTTGATCAGTGAGACGGTGACATCATTTTTTTCTGATCAGTGACACGGTGACATCATTTTGTTCTGACCAGTGCCATGGTGACATTGTTGTGTTCTGATCAGTGCCACAGTGACCTCACTTTCTTCTGACCAGTCTCTCGATGACATCATTTTGTTCTGACGAGTGCCACAGTGATGTCATTTTGTAATGACCAGTGACACGGTGATGTCATTTTATTCTGATCAGTGCCAGGGTGACATCATTTTGTTTTGACCAGTGACTCAGTGACATCATTTTGTTCTGACCAGTGCCACAGTGACGTCATTTTGTTCTGACCAGTGCCATGGTGACTTTGTTCTGTTCTGATCAGTGCCACAGTGATCTCATTTTCTTCTGACCGCTGACATAGTGACATCATTTTGTTCTGATCAGTGACACTGTGACATCATTTTGTCCAGACGAGTGCCATGGTGACATTGTTGTGTTCTGATCAGTGCCACAGTGACATCACTTTGTTCTGTCCAGTGACTCGATGACACCATTTTGTTCTGACCAGTGCCACAGTGTCGTCATTTTGTTCTGACCAGTGCCACGGTGACATTGTTGTGTTCTGATCAGTGCCACAGTGACATTACTTTGTTCTGACCAGTGACACAGTGATGTCATTTTGTACTGACCACTGACAAAGTGACATTTTGTTCTGATCAGTGCCATGGTGACATTGCTGTGTTCTGATCAGTGCCACAGTGACATCATTTTGTTCTGACCAATGCCACGGTGACATTGTTTTGTGTTGATCTCTGACATGGTGACATCATTTTGTTCTGACCAGTGCCACAGTGACGTAATTTTGTTCTGACAAGTGCCACGGTGACATTGTTTTGTTCTGATCAGTGAAACAGTGACGTCATTTTGTTCTGACGACTGACATAGTGACATCATTTTGTTCTGATCTGTGACACGGTGACATCACTTTGTTCTGACCAGTGACACGGTGACATCGTTTTTTTCTGAGTACTGTTATAGTGACATCATTTTGTTCTGATCAGTGACACGGTGACATCGTTTTGTTCTGACCAGTGCCATGGTGACATTGTTTTGTTCTGATCAGTGCCACAGTGACATCACTTTGTTCTGACCAGTGCC
>NW_025394837.1:0-4441 GCF_016433145.1 Gracilinanus agilis | reverse complement strand
ATATAAATGTATATATATAAATTATATTATTAGAAACCAAATAACAAATATGTGCACCTGTTGTTTCCCTTAGTAGAATTATATAATATGTTATTTTATATAATATACATATATATAAATGCCATCTGTCACATTATTTCCTTTTTTTGAAAGAGTTACTAGATCAGGGTAATACTTATGATAATGGTTAACCTAGAATTCTAGATAAGCATACAATAAACTATGAGACTATTTGGAAAAGATGGTGAGAACTGCAACTTCTTCCCACTTTATTTCACTCGAATGTCTTCTGCCATTCTCTGCTCTCCTCCTTAAACTCGACATGTCCCAAATTGAATTCCATCTTTCAACCCACACTCTACCCGCTTCTAAGCTTTCATATTGCTGCTGAAGGCAACACTGTCTTCAGATTCACAATCTAAGTGCCACCTTCAACTCCTGTCTTTGACTCCCTCCCCATATCCAATCTATTGCCAAAGCCAATTGATTTAACCTTTGCAACATCTCTTGAATACATACCCTTTCCCCCTTTGATGCTGCCGCTATCCTGGTGTATGAAGGTCCTCATCTCTTCCTAAGCTATTTCAAAAGCTTCCTGGTTAGCCTGGCCTGCCACAACTCTCTCCCTCATTCCAATCTATCTTCTATTCATCCACCAAAGTGATTTTTATAACATGCAGATCCCACCATGTCATGCCCTTACTCAATAAGCGCAGTTGGCTCCCTATTTCCTCCAGAATCAAATATGAAATCCTCTGTTTGGCATCCCAAGACTTTCACAAATGACCCCCTCTTATCTTTCCAGTCTTTTAAAAATTTTTTTTAATTTGAAATTTTTTTATTTAATTAATTACTTTAGAATATTTTCCATGGTTCCATGATTCATGCTCTTTCCCTCCCCTCCTTCCACCTCCCTCCTGTAGCCAACGAGCAATTCCACTCTTTCCAGGCTTCTTACAACATACTCCCTGACACAGTCTTCGTTCTAGTGGCACTGATCTCCTTGCTGTTCCATGAATAAGACATTTCATCTATTAGTTCTGGGCATTTTCTCTGGCTGTCGCCCAGGCTATCTCCCATTTCTATCTTCCTCTCTGGCAATCTTCTATCTTCCTCTTCATCACTGCCTACTGGCTTTCCTGGCTGCCTTTCAGTCTCCACTTTCTCCAACAAGCCTTTCCCAATTCTTCTTACTCCTAGTGTCTTCCCTATGTTGATTATTTCCTTTTAATTCTGTAAATGGCTTGTTTATACATAGTTATTTACTCGTCTATTATTAGATGGTGAACTCCTGGAGAGCAGGAGCTGACTTTTACCTCTCTGTGTATCTTCAGTTTTTAGCATAATGCCTAAAGAGCCTAAAATGCCTAAACTTTAAAGAAGCTTAATGAGGGGCAGCGAGCCAGGCCTAGAGACGGAAGGTCCTGGATTCAATGGCATCAGATTCTTCTGGACAAGGCACTTAACTCCCCATTGCCTAGCCCTTACCACTCTTTTGCTTTGGAACTGTATGAGTGGAAATTTTGTACCTTTCAACTATGTTCCCCAGAATTCCTTTAGTATTTGCTAGAATTCCTTTTAATTCCATTGCATGGTCACGTTTTGCATATAGTTTGCTGTAACTCTTCCTCTTGTGGCTTTTCCTTTATTGAGGTTTGCTGTTTTTCCTTTTTTTTTGCTTCAAGTTATTATAAATAAACTTTATAAAATTATAATACTTGGAGTATTTTGGATATTAATTTTGAATCTTTATAGAACCGATGCATAATATTGACTCTAAGATAGAAGGTAAAGGTTTAAAAAAAAATGCTTAATAGCTGAGAGACAGTGGGCTGGGAGAGAGCAGAACTGGGAGAGTGGCTGGACTCAAAGAACAGTCCTTCATGGGTCAGTGTCAGCTTGGCTATGGCCTCCAGGATAGTGACCTGGTGACCAACAGCCCCGGGATGTGTCATGTTCTTCTCAGCGACTTGGATAAAGGTGTTATGGCGTGTTTATCGGATCTACAGATGAAACAAAGCTGGTTGTGATAGCTCTAACAGTGCATTAGTCAGAATTTCAAAGGATCTTGGCAGATCCTAAAATTAAAACATTGGTTTGACACTAAGAAGATGGAATTCATTAAGGATGAATGTAAAGTATCATACTTGACTCAAAAAGTCAATCTCACACGGAAGAGACAGAAGGAGGAATAATTAGAAAGGTTTTGTTTGTTTTTTAAAGTCTGGGTCTACCACAAATTAAATATTAGTCATCAGGGTGAGGAGGCAACCAAGAAAGCCAATGGCATCTTGAGACAGCTTCTGGCTACGAAGAGATGCTCTGTTCTGCCCTGATGAGATAGCATCTATAGTTGTGCGCTCATTTGGGGGTGCCATGTTTTTAGGAAGGACACTGACAAGCTGAAAAGCATCCAAAGAAAGGCAAGCAGGGGGGCAGCTAGGTAGCCCAGGGGATAGGGCACCTTGTCAGGAGAACCTGGGTTCAAATCTGGTCTCAAACACTTCCTAGTTGTGTGACCCTGGGCAAGTCACTTTAACCCCCATTGCCTAGTCCTTCCACTCTTCTGTCTTAGAATTCATATTAAGACAGAAGGTGTGCAATTTGAATCTGTTACCCGAAAAATTACACTCCCCAGCAAAACTATGATTCCCAGAACCCCACTCACTTCCTGTGCTTACGTGCTGACATAGACAGGACATAAATTGGGTGGAGTTCCGTGTCTAGCTCTCTTGTCTTCCTGTTGAGGCTTTGGCAGAGCGGGCATTTTGAGCAGGTAGAAAAACTTAGTCATGTGGTTCTATTTTACTAGATAATAAGCTTTATAAAATATAATACTTCAATATTGGACATTAGTTTAAATCTTACAAAGGTAAAGGTTAAAAAAAATTGAAGGGGCAGCTGGGTAGCTCAGTGGATTGAGAGTCAGGCCTAGAGACGGGAGGTCCTAGGTTCAAACCCGGCCTCAGACACTTCCCAGCTGTGTGACCCTGGGCAAGTCACTTGACCCCCATTACCCACCCTTACCACTCTTCCACCTATGAGTCAATATTGACACAGAAGTTAAGGGTTTAAAAAAAATAGAAAAGAAGGAAGGAAGACAACCAGGACGGTGAAGGCCTTGAGTATATGTCATCTGATAATCAAATGAAGCATTTGAGGCTTATTTATCTTGAAGAAGAGATGACTTTGAAGGACTTTTATGTAGAAGAATTACAGACTTTTATGTAGAAGAAGAAATATAGACTTATATAGAATTATAGGCCGCAGTATGATTTGATGCCAGGATGATCAAAGTCCAGTTCTGGCCTCAGTCACTCTCTAATTTTATGACCACAGGCAAGTCAGTTAGCCTTTTTGAGCCTCATTTCCCTCTCTATAAATAGTGTTCCCTGTAACACCTACCTTAAAGAGTGGTTGTAAGAATGAAGTGGTGTAATTGCAAACTTAAAGCGCTGTGCCTTTTAATATTAGCTAATATTATTATCTCCCTGGAATGCCCTGATTCCCCAAACCATACCATTTTCCGGTACTTGTCCAACCCTACATTGAAAATATGTAGAAGTAGGAATTCAACCGACTGTGGCACTTGATTCAGTCATATTTCTATGACTTTGCTCATGTTCTCTTGAAATCTATATCATCTAGATAGTTGACCTTTTGTGGTTTTTTTCTATTCGAATGACAAGATCATAGATTTAGAGATGGAAGAATCCATTGGCTCCAGACCTCTCATTTTACAGATAAGGGACTGAGGCTTATAAAACTTGGCTGAAGATCTGATACAAGATTGAATCTAGGTCTTCTCGGCCCTACGGTCAGTGCGTCGTCCACTATGCTGACAGGCTCCGAGTGCTGGAGGTACAAAGGCAAAAACAGTCCCTGCTTGCAACGAGCTCGCAGTCCGTCTAATAACAGGTGGACCACAGTGGATGAACAATATAAATATAGGATAAATTGGGGGTAATCTCAGACAGAGAGCACTAAGATTAAGGAGAGCTGGGAAAAAATTCTTATAGAAGGTGGGACTTGAAGGAAGCCAGAGAAGCTTTGAAAGTCAAAGAGGATTTATATATTTGATATTGGAGATAACAAGACTGAAATTTTCAATGGAATAATAATAATAATAATAATAATAGCTAACATTTATGTAGTTCTTTCTATATGCCAGACACTATGCTAAGCACTTTACAATGATTATCTCACCTGATCTTCATGACAACTCTTGGAGGAGGGTTGCCATTATTATTCTCATTTTACAGATGAGGAAACTGAAACAAACAGGTCAATTGCCTCCCCCAAGGTCATATAGCTAGTTAAGTGCCTGAGGCTGGATTTAAATTTCGGTCTTCCTAATTGCACGTCCAGCCTTCCCTCCAACCCCCTTTTGGCTGTCTGTCCCTCTCCTTCCTCTCTCTCCCTCTCTCTTCCTCTCTCTCCA
>NW_025394836.1:0-1548 GCF_016433145.1 Gracilinanus agilis | reverse complement strand
TGATCAGTGCCAAGGTGACATCATTTTGTTCTGATCAGTGCCATGGTGACATCATTTTTTTCTGACCAATGCCACGGTGACATTGTTTTGTTCTGATCAGTGACAGAGGAACGTCATTTTGTTCTGACCACTGACCGAGTGACATCATTTCGTTCTCATCAGTAACACGGTGACATCATTTTGTTCTCACCAGTGCCATGGTGACATTGTTCTGTTCTAATCAGTGCCAGAGTGACATCACTTTGTTTTGACAAGTGACATGGAGACGTCATTTTGGTCTGACCACTGACATAGTGACATCACTTTCTTCTGACCAGTGACTCGCTGACATCATTTTGTTCTGACCAGTGCGACAGTGACGTCATTTTGTTCTGACCACTGACATAGTGACATCATTTTGTTCTGATCAGTGACACGGTGACATCATTTTGTCCTGACCAGTGTCATGGTGACATTGTTCTGTTCTGATCAGTGCCACAGTGACATCACTTTGTTCTGACCAGTGATTCGATGACATCATTTTGTCCTGACCAGTGCCACAGTGACGTCATTTTGTTCTGACCAGTGCCATGGTGACATTGTTTTGTTCTGATCACTGCCACAGTGACATCAGTTTGTTCTGACCAGTGACACGGTGACGTCATTTTGTTCTGACCACTGACATAGTGACATAATTTTGTTCTGATCAGTGACACGGTGACATAATTTTGTTCTGAGCAGTGCCACGGTGACATCATTTTTTCTGATCAGTGCCAAGGTGACATCATTTTGTTCTGATCAGTGCCATGGTGACATCATTTTTTTCTGACCAGTGCCACGGTGACATTGTTTTGTTTTGATCAGTGACAGAGGAACGTCATTTTGTTATGACCACTGACAGAGTGACATCATTTCGTTCTCATCAGTGACACGGTGACATCATTTTGTTCTGACCAGTGCCATGGTGACATTGTTCTGTTCAGATCAGTGCCACAGTGACATCACTTTGTTTTGACCAGTGACATGGAGACGTCATTTTGGTCTGACCACTGACATAGTGATATCACTTTCTTCTGACCAGTGACTCGCTGACATCATTTTGTTCTGACCAGTGTGACAGTGACGTCATTTTGTTCTGACCATTGCCATGGTGACATAGTTTTGTTCTGATCAGTGCCACAGTGACATCACTTTCTTCTTACCAGTGATACAGTGACATCTTTTTGTTCTGACCACTGACATAGTGACATCATTTTGTTCTGATCACTGACATAGTGACATGATTTTGTTCTGATCAGTGACACAGTGACATCATTTTGTTAAGACAAGTGCAATGGTGACATTGTGGTGTTCTGATCAGTGCCACAGTGTCATCACCTTGTTCTGACCAGAAAGTTGATGACATCATTTTGTTCTGACCAGTGCCACAGTGACGTCATTTTGTTCTGATAAGTTCCATGGTGACATTGTTTTGTTGTGATCTGTGACACAGTGACGTCATTTTGTTCTGACCACTGACATAGTGACATTATTTTGTCCTGACCAGTGTCATGGTGACATTGTTGTGTT
>NW_025394835.1:0-1033 GCF_016433145.1 Gracilinanus agilis | reverse complement strand
TTTGTTCTGACGAGTGACACGGTAACGTCATTTCATTCTGACCACTGACATAGTGAATTCATTTTGTTCAGATCAGTGACAAAATGACGTCATTTTGTTCTGACCTCTGACATAGTGACATAATTTTGTTCTGATCAGTGACACGGTGACGTCATTTTGTTCTAACCGGTGCCACGGTGACATTCTTTTGTGTTGATCTCTGACATGGTGAAATCATTTTGTTCTGACCAGTGACTCAGGGACATCATTTTTTTCTGACTAGTGCCACAGTGACGCAATTTTGTTCTGACCAGTGCCATGGTGACATTGTTTTGTTCTGTTCAGTGACACAGTGACGTCATTTTGTTCTGACCACTGACATAGTGACATCATTTTGTTCTCATCAGTGACACGGTGACATCATTTTGTCCTGACCAGTGCCATGGTGACATTGTTTTGTTCTGATCATTTTGTTCTGACCACTGACATAGTGACTTCATTTTGTTTTGATCAGTGAGACGTTGACGTCATTTTGTTCTGACCAGTGCCACGGTGACATCATTTTTTCTGATCAGTGCCAAGGTGACATCATTTTGTTCTGATCAGTGCCATGGTGACATCATTTTTTTCTGACCAGTGCCACGGTGACATTGTTTTGTTCTGATCAGTGCCACAGTGACATCACTTTCTTCTTATCAGTGATACAGTGACATCATTTTGTTCTGACCACTGACATAGTGACATCATTTTGTTCTGATCACTGACATAGTGACATGATTTTGTTCTGATCAGTGACACAGTGACATCATTTTGTTAAGACAAGTGCAATGGTGACATTGTGGTGTTCTGATCAGTGCCACAGTGTCATCACCTTGTTCTGACCAGAAAGTTGATGACATCATTTTGTTCTGAGCAGTGCCACAGTGACGTCATTTTTTTCTGATCAGTGACACGGTGACATCATTTTGTTCTGAGCAGTGCCACAGTGATGTCATTTTGTTCTGACAAGTGCCATGGTGACATTGTTTTGTTGTGATCAGTGACACAGTGACGT
>NW_025394834.1:2141-6264 GCF_016433145.1 Gracilinanus agilis | reverse complement strand
TGTTGTACCCAAATTTTAATACTTAACCCAGGTTCTATCATGGCCGGAGGAAGAACCACACTGACAATGCAATATGCAAGAAGAGGCTCATTCTTTACTAGCAATAATAGCTAGGGTCGCTAGGCAGAGAGGCATGCCTGAACGACCCCTTGGAATTCTCAGCCAAGAGTTTATATAGAAATGTTTGGGGAAGGGGGTTGGTACATACATAATTATCAAGGTAGTGTCAGGGACAGGTGGTCAGGAAGCATCTGGGGAGAGAGGTTTCAGGGTCAGGGGTCTGGAAGCATTTGGCAAACATACATTAAATAGGCAAATATTGTAAAACAGGCAAACATAGACAAACATTCCTCAAGACATCAGATAAGATAGCTTCAGTTTTAGGTTTATGATAGGGGGAGATAAGGAAGACTGTGCTGGGAAACCTTGGGGGCTGGGGGTAGCTAGCCCAGGCCAGAAATAGTTCAGTAGGCTGCCAGACTGATTTTTAAATCCAACATTCCCTTCTTTTTCTTTTGATCCTGAGGAATCATCCTCAGGTGGTCCTTTAAAGATTTGGTGACAGCACACACCATATCAAGGGTGGGGGTTGTCAGGTAATACTGATGCAGGACCATAAGCTAAATGGTATTAATTCATTCCTTTACAAAAGCTGCTAGGCAGTTAAGAATAAGGGGAAGGGTACATAGTGGAAGCAAAGGGATTTTCCTGCCTATAGTTTGCCTGAAAAAAATTTTTTCACTATGGGGGTACAATGTTCTATGCTGTCTCTGGGGTACAATGTCCCACAATATCCCTATACCATCTCCCCTCCCCTCCTCCAAATGTCTAAGGGAAGAGGGTCGATGGTTTCCATCTTCTGTAGCTTCTTCAAGCTGAGAAGGGGCGTAGAATCTCTGAGAGGGGGAACAGGAGGAGGAGCTGTGGGCACAGGGTCTTCAGAGGCACCTCTGCAGCGAATGCCAGGGTCCTGAAGGCTTGGAGACCAGAGACTGTTTCCCCAGACTGATAGACAGGTCAAAAGGGGAGCATCCATCCCTAAGGCATAAGTATAGAACCTAGGACTAGGGCAAAAACTAGAACACCAGATACAAAAAAAGAAAATTAGCACAATAGAAACTGATATTAAACATTAACATTTGGGTATCTTAGCCAACAGATTTTATCCCCAGAAATCATCCTCTGACAGGAATTAAACCTTTTAGGAAATTTGATCCCTAAGTTGTTTACAGAGTTGGCATGTGATGTTTCTGTTAAAAAAATATCCTTCATAAGGCCCACATTAATATGGCATCTATAACTACTTGAATAACAATACTTTACAGATAAATTTCTTTATCCCAGATCCTGGAGGAAATCCAGAAAGCCCTGGGTTATTTCTAGGGTCAAGATCTGAACTTCAGCTGTGGTAAATTAAGGCTGCAAGCTAAACTTCACCTACTTCTCAAAGTGTGTTCCCTAACAATTTGACAATTTTCAGTTATTAACCTAATAGGTTGTTTGGGGAGATGGAAACATTAATTTACAATTTGCATTAAGTGCTGATTATGGGAACTTGCTCCAAAAAGGGAAGGCAGATAGGAAAGCATTTCCTCATGTCCCAAGGGACACATAGTGAGGGGCTCCATGTGTAGGCTAAAGCTGTCACTGGCTCATGCCATCCTTGTGTCACTCAAGCATTAGTAGCCTAGATGGTCAGAAGAGGTCCAGTCCAAGTTGAGCCCTAGAATTGCCTCTCTAACCATCACAGAATATTCTCTGTCTTTTGCACTATATCACTACTGGATCCCAGAAGCCTTTTCCTTCCTTAAAAGACAAGTCTTTCCCATTACAGCTCAGAGAAATTCTGCTAAGCAGCATTCTGGAAACAATTTCCATACCCTCAAACAAGCCTTTCACATCCCTACCAGGCTGATCACTCAGTTATTCTTACATATTTTGGCAATAATTAACATATCACACTTTAGTCACAAAACCTGAATTAAGGAACAGGAGTGCTGGATTGAGTAGCTCCACTGTAAATATAAATCAGGGCTGTATCGTCTCCTGTACCTGGGCCATCTGAAAGACTAAGACAAACCAGACAGGAATCTCTTCAGTGTAACTTTCAAGAGAAATTCCAGAACTATTTATGATTTTCCCAACACCATATAAACTAACTTTAGAAATTATCCCTAGGTCAGGGATCCAATTAAAAGAGTAGAACATCTATCTATTCTCTTTCACCTCCCTATCTGTTCTCTTTCATCTCTCCTTCTCTCTCCTTCTTCCTCTCTCTTTTTTCCTCAAACCCTCTGCTTAAAAAGCAGAACACAACTTCCATTTACCCATCACAAATCTGCATACTCAGGACATCCAAGTCTCTCTTTCTTCTGTATTCAAACACAACACACCTTACCTCTTCACTTTCTCTGACTCTCTATTACCATCACAAAAATAAACATACCATTTGGTATCCCTTCAAATGCTAATCAATAACTCCCAAGAATTGAGACACTGTAACTTTAGCATAGTGCTCATTATAAGATTCAGTTCATAGTACAAATTGGTAAACTGAGGTAACCACCGAGTATTGAACAAAACCCATGGTACAGTCAGGTTTACAATGAGCTTTTGCTTACATTCAAACAACACTTTAAGCACATGTTTTAGCAACAATTTACATAAAAATCATACTTAAAGGAATATCATAAAGCATGTAGTATTACAGGGTCTATTTTCAATTACAAGATTTGAAACCTTTTAAGCACTATAAACCTTAAAGAAAGCCTTTTGACAAGTAGGCTGCTTATCTAATTTCAAGAGCAGGGAATCAAATTTAATAATGAAGTTAGTCAATTTTAATACACTGAGATGGAAAACCATTTATGATAACTTTTAAACCCAAAAAATATTTTTAATCAATTTAAACAGATACACCTCTGGCTACACCCTGATAGCCAAAGCCCAGAGGATCTCAGACAGACCCCCCACTCACTAAATGCCTGAGTGCAAGGAGTCATGTCCACGTCTTTGAAAAGGATACTTCTAAGCTAAACTTGGAGTCCTCTCATCCTCAGGGCCTCCTTCTTGAACCCAGGGGTTCACCATTTGCACCCCTATAACAACTGTACTGCTAAAAAAGAAACCTGTTTTACAAGATATCCATGACTTTTCTATCAGCTTTTACTTGCTTGAACATCTCTTTAAAACTCTGAAGTATACAATTAAAATATCCTCATCTTTGAACTCTTTAAGATCTTATGTACTGTGTTGCTATATCAGTTCCTAAGTATCAAAGTGGAACAATTAAAAGTATTTCTCTCTTTTCCTTCCTGTTTGCAAGGAAGAGTTTATGAGCAATTTACCCTAAGGCTGCCTGGCTTGATTTAGGTTTTTATGACTTAACAACCTTGTCTCTTATCTCTCTTTACCAAGTGAGATCACCTACAATTTAAAATTTAGCATGTACCAAAATCTTCATAATAAATTATTTTCAACAAACTTTAGTTTGAATTCCACAACTTCCAAATAACTTTAAGTCCTTTAGCAATCTTTCAGTATGTAAACAACTGAATTTCAAAGCCATTTACTTTTATTCCTTTCAGACCTCTGTTTAAACAGAATAGAACCTCTAATTCAGTTTCCTTTTACCTCAAAGTATTGTTTACATAACTGATTAAATTCCATCAATATTATTCTGATTTACCATTTGTTCTAAAATTCACACCTATTATTTCTTTATCAATTACTCTTATTTCCTCTGGCTTCTCTTCCTTTACCATTATTGCAAAAAGAGGAAAGGTACTATATTTAATTGCATGTGATCCTATTAGCTTCCTGGGCTGGTCAAATTTTCTCTTGTTAATTTCATACAGTTTGCACATCATACATTCTTAACCTATTGAAAAACTTAATTCTCTTTTTAGTCCAAATGCATACATATTTTGTATTCATTCATCATTACTTTCTAGCAATTTGACTCTAAATGCATGTTAATCTCTAGATCACAAATTCCTTCTTATACATTGCACACATTTTTACCAAATTTTCAGTACCTGTATTATTAAAATCCATGCACAGATTAACCACTTTAAAAACTTCTTGTGTATCATATGATTACATGTTGCTAGTTCTGACAGCA
>NW_025394834.1:0-2053 GCF_016433145.1 Gracilinanus agilis | reverse complement strand
AATAACATTACAACTTTTTCTGAATGACTTTTACATCTACAAAGTAGCCAATACAATTTTTGACCTTATAGAATAAACATTTCCTCTCTGTGTCAGACTGGCTATTAACCACATTTAGACAATTCTCAATTCACTGAAACCAAGGCTTAACAAACTTCTAACCATGAGTTTTTGTGCTCAATAAAATCTGGTTAATATTTCACATTTGACTGACAGTTACCACAATAAATAAAATTACATTGTACCATATCAACATCATTAGCAATCCTCAACCCTTAAAATCAGATCTTAAGTGAAAATGCTTCCAATTGTGGAGTAAAATCTCCCTTTTCTGCTCTGAATTTTTCTTTTTCACTCCTTTGGGGGCCCATCCAAAGGAAGAAAGAGGAAAAATCATTGAACAGATATTTTCTTTTGTCCTCTGCTGAGGATTTTTGACTGTGGGAAGTTCAATCTTTCAACTCCCCCTCTTTTTTTTTTTTTTTTTTTTTTTGTAATATCCAATTTAAGAATACATAGAGACGAGACTGTGACAAAGACAACAATAAACAAAAACATACAACCTTATGACAAGCATGCTTTAAAAGGAAAAAATCAGTTCTTTAGGATCCATGTTTAAAAAGAAATATTTGCAGTGAGAAAGCTCATTAAAACAGTTGCAGCACACACTGCCCCTTCAACTGAGGGTACTCAGGTACAGCCATCAGCCATCTGATTGGCTGAGCTGACTTCCTTGTCCCCTAACTCTCCCTGTGCTTTACACTCTGATTGACCAAACTTGTCTCTCTTTTTGGCTGTGATTTCTAACAAATGCTTCTTGTAGCACCTAAACAAACTGCTATCTGCTAACAGTGGGCATTGGAAGTGAGCTGTTCATTAAGCTGGCTGTGTTTCTTAAGGAAAGAACTTTGAACTTTCAAATCCCCTCCTGTTCAGATGTTAAATCTGCCTCCAGCTCTGAGAGGTTTATTTGGAATCCTCTCCCTATTCAAATATTGTCTGCTGCCGGAGTAGCACAGTTCCTCCAGTCTGACCTGTTAAGTCTGCAACCCCAGCAGCAGTTTCTCCAGTCTGGGAGGTGAGAAATGTAGATGTGGGAAAGGGAATTGCCGAATGTTTGCAGTTTTCCCCTCTGAACTCGCCTTGAAGCTGGGGAAACCAGCAAGCACCAGGTTGACTCTCCCTGGCTCATGATAAGGACGGAAATAACACCAAAGACACAGACCCAGCCAGGACACACAAAAGACGAACTAAGGACGGTTTAAACCTGACAGATTCCTGACTGGCCAAGACAAC
The DNA here is from genome assembly GCF_016433145.1 of Gracilinanus agilis. NCBI lineage: Eukaryota > Metazoa > Chordata > Mammalia > Didelphimorphia > Didelphidae > Gracilinanus > Gracilinanus agilis. Next base: position 757 of record NW_025394834.1, on the reverse strand, counting down.
ACAAAACAAAGGTGCGCACACTCACACTCACTTGCCTGGGGGAGCCCAGACAGATCCCAAACAATTAATGTGGGGATCCTGCCTCAGTCCTCTCTCTCCTCCCCACCTCCAGTGCGTCCACTGGCCTTCCTCAGGGGACTCGAACCCCTGACTTGGGGCCTCAATCCCCAAGAAAATCCGGCTGGACTCGAACCAACCGGACGGACTCCAAAGACTGGACTCGAACCTTTTGCTTTGGGGTCCTGTGAGGCCTCAAACCTCACCAGTTCCCGTAGTAATTCCAAGGGAATAGAGAGATCAATTGGTCTACGTGGCCTGCCAGTCACACACAGCACTTGCTCCCAGGGTTTCCGACCTTTGTCCGCATGGATCAAAAGGAACTGTGTACTTTCCCCAGTCCTCTCTCAGAAACAGGTAGAAGGGGTGCCTGTGGCTGGTAAGCTTGGCTTAGGTTCCTCCGTATCAATCCCAGAGTGGCGGGGCAAGCCGAACCACTTAGCTGTATGCTTACCAGGGCATCACCTTCCCCATCAGTTCAATCACACATCCACACACATGCAGAAGGGGGCCTGTGGCAGGCTCCCTCCTCATACAATGCAAGCACACAATCACACAACCACATGCACAGGCCACCCAACCCCAGATCTCCTCACCCTCTTGGCTCTTCTGGCAGCGGGTCCTTTCCTGGCCATGAGAGACGAGCCCCCATATGTTGTACCCAAATTTTAATACTTAACCCAGGTTCTATCATGGCCGG
>NW_025394833.1:0-2811 GCF_016433145.1 Gracilinanus agilis | reverse complement strand
ATCATGGGAAATGTAGTTTTATACATTTCCCAGATTCACTTGTTACAATTCCCCGTGAGGTCCGGCAAAAAAAAAAGGTTAGTCCTTTTTTCTTCGCTGGACCTGTAAAAATAACAGCTTCTAAATTTTTCAGGAATTTGGGGATAAAGAAATAGATGAACAAATGGTTAAAATTAGACGCATTGACAAAAAACCAATTTGGGGGGCTGTCCCCCACTGGCACAACAGTGTACAATTTAAAACAATACATACAACTCAATTTCAACTCCCCATAGTTCAATCAACTGCACCCCAAAGTTCAATTTTTGGTCTTCATGGTACAGTGAAGGCTTTTCAGACATCTTCATGGTGTCTTCACCAAAACAAGTTCGTCATCTGGATTCTGGGGAGATGGCAAGGTCCTTATCCTGAAATTATTCTCAAAAGAATTTAAACTTTACATTATAGATTACAAAACATACATTTTCTTCTAAGATTTTATATAATTCCCCGTGAAATTACTCCTAAAAGAGTTAAATGAATATATATATATTTTTACATTATCGAATTTTAAAGAACTTAACAGATATCCCCGTGAGGTAATTCTTAAACACACCTTTTTTCTAAAAAAGGGTATCTCAGGTCAGGTAAGGATGACAAAATACAAAGAATAGAATTTAAGAAAAAAGATGAAAAATTAACTTGTGAAATGTAAAATGTGCAAAAAATGTAGGGAAAATAAACTTAGACCTTTGAATGAAGGTCTAGTTAAAGTGAATTCAACAGTGTGCAATTACCCATTCAGGGCCAGGACATAAGGAAAATGTCTCTCTCTGATCTGACTTATCATCAGCCTTTTAGGGAAGTGAGCCAAGTAAATAACCAATCTTAGGTGCTTTCTAGGAATCTAAGTCGAGGGGACCCACGTCCTCTAAAGTTTTAGAAAAGACTGGGACTCCAGGACTCAAACCCAATTTCAAGCCCTAATGTATTGGCATAGAACTGCTATTTTGCAGATCTTAGTCAGTCAAGTCTCTGACCATGTGCTTTCTTTAGCACTATTAATGGCTTTCATATTCCCTTCTGGAATCAGAGAGGCATTTAAATCACAGTCCTATAGGCTCAGGTATTTGCTGTAGAATCAGAAAAAAAGATAAATAATGATTATATATGTACTTCCAGTACAAGATGATAAAAGGGGAAAATCAATTGCTCTCATTAAAAAAATGTTTTAAAAATCAAAAATATATATATATAGCTTAGAACTAGAAGGGTTATTACCCAAAAATGAGGTTTTCATTTTGTGAGTGAAAGTGGGTTTTACAAAATATCAGATTCACAATGCACATTCAAATAGAGTACTATAATTTCCAATAGCACATTTTAAAACAATAAACAGTGATGTTTAAAATCATATACTTGTTACAACTTTTAACCCTTGGCAAATGCTGTTATTGCTTCCATAGCAAAATGTGATATTTAAAAAAAAACCTTCTGGTATAATCATCCTCAGATAAGAATATACAGGAGCTCCTTGGCTTCCTGTTTTAAAAAAAATCCTGGATAGGAATGCTTCTACCCATTTAAGGCAATAATATCTCTTATAATAAAATATATAAAAGCTTTATCCTTTAAGACAACAATTCTTAAGGATTTAAAGTAAAAGTTAAAAAGATCTCTTGTAAAATTACAAGGTAATATTTAAAGCATGGAAAACTTTCAAGGTTCTTTGCAATTACCAAGACAGAATAAATTTTAAAGACATGTGCTCTATAAGATGTTCATAGGTGGTACATATAACCGCATTGTTTTTGATACAGTAAGCTTTTAAGTAAATTAGGAAAATATAATAACATCATAAGCAGAAACTTCATTAGCATAAAATGATTCAGTGCAACAGGAAAATCAACGATATAAGCAAGATTAATTTACAAAACTAATTAACAATATACAGTAAGATACAGCCTTTTTAAAACAGAATTAAAGCTCATTCAGTTCCGAGGTTTTAAAAGTTCACCCCTGATTTCAATTTAAGGTTCTTTTGATTGAGTTCTGCTGAGTTTAAGGGGTTGTTTTTTTTTTTTCTAAAAGTTCAAAGTTCTTCCCCTGAGTTCAGTTTTTTAATCACAAGAAAGTCTCAATAGGCCGTTCTGCCGATTAAGGGTAAACGCTAGTTGCTAGGTCCACGTGGTGTCGTCCACATGGCTCGGGGTTAGTGGAGAAAAGCTCAGGAAAACTACCCACGTGTAGAGTCTGTGTGGGTTGTTGCCTAATTAGGTCTTTAGAGAAACACGTGGAAGGCTAGAAATAGGGAGAAAGGGGAATATACCCAAATGGTTTGCGTCAGAGCTGAAGCAGTCTCTGGAGGTCTCAATCTCAGCAAAGGCGGCAGGTCATCGCTGTTGGGGCTCGGGGTTCTGGAGTGGAATTAGCAGGATCAGCAGCCAGGATCGGGGATCACAGGGACTGGAACGCTGGCAGGCTTGTAGGCTTTCGGCGCGGCAGGAATGGAGATCAGCGGCTGGGCTCTGGGATTCTATCAGAGCCAGCAAGGGCCACCAGGCCCAGGGCATTGAGCAAAATAATTAGCAGCCCAGCGGCAATTAAAACCATTGTCTCTCTTCCCCGTGAAACAGCCTCTAGGCTGGGGAAAATCGGGAGAGGACTGGGTGAGGAAAAAAGTCGCTTCTGAGACTCGGGGTCCCAGAGCCGCATGGCTTCTTCTTAGGCTATCTAGAAAATTGAGAGTTCGAATTTCGACCTTCTGGTTCGCCAAATTATAAAAATGAAAAATGATAAAGGCTTGTATAAATATATATATTAGTATTTTAA
>NW_025394832.1:0-4280 GCF_016433145.1 Gracilinanus agilis | reverse complement strand
AAGAGGCCAAGTAGCCCTCATCCCCCTTTTCCCTTGATTAAAGAGTGTTTTTATGACTATTTAATAGTCCCGTGTTTTTCTAAGTTAACAAATGGAGGTTCCCCAGCGAGATCCGAAGTCCCGGCGGCCTGAGCCTCCTGCTAACCAGGACTCCAAGACGTGAGGTACCCACACAGCCCATTTGGGGTTGAGTCAGGAGTCTGCTTAGCAGAGCGGCCAGGCAAGTGGCTCTCGGAGCAAAGGACTCGGTCGCGCATATTTGGGGCGATCCACTCTTTAATTAAGGGGGTTGGAAGCAACGGTCCGTGGACCCACGGAGAGTTGCAGAACCAGAACCAGCCCGGGGGTTGTCTGGAATTATGGGAAACAGTAAATCTGTAGGCCCAGGAGGTGGAAATAACCAACAGTCCGAAGAACCACCTACCAATACGGCGGCAAAAGAGATTTTCAAAAAGAGTGTTTTCAAAGTATGGCCTAATGCATGCGAATATCTGGATAAATGGCAAATGGTGACAAAGTCCAATCCCAAGGTAAGCGGGCCAAAATGGAGTCTAGTTCAACCCACCACAAGCTCCGAGTGTGACCAGGTATTAGAGTGTGTGTGTGTTGTTGCATGTGAAAGTGGGTGAAGCATGTCTGGAGTAGAAAAGCAAGGAGAGGAGTTCAGAGGTGTGAATGGTGGGCTGAAAGCCTTGAATGGGAAGCTGAGCTGAAGTGTGGGAGTCTCAAGGTACAGGTAAGTGGATTAAATGGAGAAAGTTGCTTCATGAACTGAAAAGCCAAGGTTTAAGAGTTTAAAGTTTAAATGGTTGTAAATTTTTGCAAAAGAGCTTCTCACAGAAGCTTAAAGAACTTAAGTTCTAGAGTTCTCATTTCTTTGAGGTTTTGCTTATGTTGTATTTGTGACATGTTTTAAAAAGGATTCACTAATAACCTTAAAGCTTGTGATTTAAATGTCTAAAGTTGTGTTAACAATTAATTCCTACCAAAAGCTGAAGAGACAGGACAGGAGCTGGAGATCTGGATAGGAGGAGATCCAGCAAAAGGCAAAAGGAGGTCCAGAAATTCCTAACTTTAAAATTCTAACCTTTTCTTCCCAGTTTTGGTATAATGTGTGAAATATTGTATACAACGTGCACTTAATGTTTTAATAATGTTGGTAATGGGATGCATTTGTTCTAGATGTTAAATTTTTTTTTTTTTTGAGTGCTGTAAGTTCACATTTTTTTTTTTTCAAGCTGTTGTTTCCAGAGAGCAAGGTTTTTCTGATTAGCCTGCGTTCAGAAGCAAAGATGGTTCATTTTTGGTCATTGTGTCTTTGTAAAATGACAAGATATGGTTAGGGAAAGGCTTGGCTTTGAATGGGAAAGAAACTGAAGGATTTTAAACTGACCAACAATTTTCCTCTGAAGGAGCCTCTTTAGCCTTAGGCCAAAAGGCTTTTGAGGCCAGGCTGAGAAAAAGGTAATTTGGAGCCAAGGGCAGAGTAAGAAGATAGAAGGGAATCGGAAAGGTATTCTGATTTAAAGGTAATTTTAGCTTTTCCTTAGTAATCCAAAGTTTTGGGTCGAGAGAAGTTTTATGGGTTTTAAAAGGAATCATGAAATATAACCTGATTTTTGGAGGGTTCTTTTTTTTTTTTAGGTAAATTTCCAGAGTACAACCATTACAATAGATAAGTTTTTGTTTTAAAAAGACCAGGGAATCCTGGTTCCTATATATAGGTAATGGAGTTTTACTTTTTGAGTGGAGAGAACTAATCCAATTTGGCATTTATTTATTTTGTGAGCATTATTTTTCTGATAGATGATCATGGGCACATGACCGATATTAGAGAAAGGAATTTCTCACCTGGGAAAATTCCTAAGAAATTTCGAGGAATCCCCTGCATTTTACCACCCCAGTTCTGGAGTGTGGGAGAAGTGATTAGAACTTATTAAGATCAAGTTTGCTATAAGGCTTGTTAAAGGGATTTTATTCACAACCCCTGGAGCACCTTTATCTCAAGACTAGGAATCAACTAGGTACTTAGGAGCCAAAAGCATGGACAGGAATCCGAACCTGAAAGATTCTCTGAAGAAGACACCTATGAGAAATCCGAAGGAGCCCCAAGATGTCACCGAAACCGATAAGTATCGCCTTTCTTAATTGCTATCTTTTGGCCTTTCAAATTTCTGTAGCCGTCAAAACTTTGCCATTTTATTTACCCTAAGAATTATACTTACCCTGAGCAAAGACTCTTAAGGAGAGAACCTAGAAGGAAGAGTTATTCTCCAAATATTAGCTAAAGTAGGGAAAATTTAAAATAGTAGCATTTTACTTTAAGAGGCTTGAGAGTAGTAGTAACTGCTAGATTTGAGAATTCACAGCAGATTCCAGAGTGCTAGTTCAGTATTACAGAACATTTTTGTCTCAGAAGTATCAGTAGTATCAGAAGAATTCAGGAAAGAAAGGATGGAGCCTAGAAATTTGTTAATAAGCAAAGAAAGTTTATTTTAAACCCTGAGCATGGTTAGAGAATATTGCCATTTAAAGGAGAATTGTATGGGAAGATAATTGGGAAAAGAAATGCTATGGAGGAAATTGGTTATGGATGCAGTCACAAGGCGAATGGAAGGGCTGAGAAATGGCTAAGCTAAGTTTCTGTCAAGTTCTACAGGTGACTGACTGACTGCTGATCATTACCAACTTATGCATGGCATCAATATTCAAAGTTATGGGAGCCTCTTCCTAATTTTAAGTTACTTCCCACTTTTCTCCTGTTTTAGCAATTTTCTGTAATCATGATGAAGGAAGCCTTAGAAAGGCAAGGCCTAGAATATGGAAATTGTGAAGGCAAATGGAAAATATTTGGCCATTGTGAATGAGGTTAGCAGATTAGAGGTCCCTTTTTCCTAAAAGGAGGAAGAATTTAGGTCATAAGAAAAACATGGCAAAATATTAGTGTCAAAGAGGGAAGGGAAGCAAAACACATAAATAGTAGATTCTAAGCAGTATTTTTAATAAATAGGGTTCAGATAGAACACTGACGTTCTCCCCAGTACCAGTAAAATTTATACATCTAGAAGACTAAAGGCAGAAAACAAATGAGATAAGGAAACTTTTGTGACTAGGGAATGCTACTGAAATCACCTACTGACTAGGTCTAAGTTCAATGATGAAGGAGCCCTTATTGCCAATGAATAGATACTCAGGAAATTGAAAAATGTACCCCAAACTAATTTGGTTAAGGAAATCTCAAGTTAACTGCCTAAGCAAGAGAATTATTTTCACAAGAATTTCTTATCTACAGACTTTAGCTGACTCAGTTGTAACATTTTTTCCCCACAAAGTAATAGGCATGATAATTTAAGTAGTTAAAAAGGTGAATAAAAAGATTTTTTAAATCTCCAGCATTTCAACTCCCCAAAGGGGGGTGTGTGAGAGGTTTTAAAATTAGGAAAATTTAGAAGCATTTTCAATCTTGAGAATTTTTGGAGTTAATTTTGATTTGAGACTTTTAAAAAATTGTTTTGAAGTTGAAATTGTCATAGTTTTTCATATGATTTTGAGATTGCCATCATAGAATATTTAATTAGAATTTTTCTTGGTATTAGATGATATTTTAATTTTTGGACACTGAACAGAGGAGAGACTACTTTCAGATTTATAAGCTCTGATTAACCTGTGATGGATTTATTTTTTGCTTTTATATTTCTATAGTTTGTAGGGCTGATTTTTATATAATATTTTGGTAAGGTAAGGAAATTTTTGATTGGGTGTGTAATTTAAATAATCTTAAAATGGGTGTAGAATGAACTCTAATAGAATCAATTATATAGGATGTCAAGAGTAAGGTTAGAATAAGCTTTTATAGTAAGTATGTTGGGAGTTGATCAAAGTCTGTAAAAGAATATGTTTATAGATCTCTTAAGTTTTCCCTTGCAGCCATGAAGCTTGTCTTGTACAGAGAAAGAAGTCTGCAGGAGAGAGGAGAGAGGAGGCCAAAGGCATTACATCAGGATCCCAGGATTTGAAAGACTTAAAAGACTTGGGAAGTGGGCTAATGTTGTGTTTGTCAAAATATGCCGAAGGTAGACTGCCTACCTTTCTCTGGCACAACTGTCAATGCGCCGGGCACTGGGGAGCGCCCCCAAGTGCCAGTCACCCATACTTGTACCCTAAGATTTCTCCACCCTTAGTAAGAGTCCCATTGTTGGTCAGCGACGTTTAGTCTTGACCAAAAGGGGGGTGTGTCGACATGGAATCTAGAGTTCCCAAACTTGTAGCTTAGTGAGGTA
>NW_025394831.1:0-1362 GCF_016433145.1 Gracilinanus agilis | reverse complement strand
TTGGAGGTGGAATTTGAACTTGGGTCTTCCTGACTCCAATCCAGCATTCTGTCCATAATGCTTCACACATTTTTATTTCTTTTGGTTTTCCCATCAATTCAGTGAGGGAGTAGCACAAGTACTGGGGTGCCCACTTTATAAATGAGAGAGCCTTGACTCAGAATCTAGGGTTGCACAGCTAAATAGCACCTGACTATGTTCTACTGATGTCAAGTCTGCTGCACGTTACCTTAATACATGAAGAAATAACTTTGGGACTAAGAAATATTAAAAAATGTAAATGTGAACACCATTTTCCTTCTTTTGTGAATCTACCGTTATTCTGTAAAGTGATTAGATAAGAAGCCAATTTGACTTCCACCTTTGCCATCCTTGTTGTCATCTTCTTCTTCTTCTTCTTCATCATCATCATCATCATCATCATCATCATCATCACTAATATTTAGGAAGATGCCTGAGGTTTGCAATTTCTTTACACACATGTATCTATCCACACACATGTTTACATGTATGTAAACATGTATACACATATATGTCATGAGATTTGATTCCCCCACCACCAGGAGCTGTCCCCCAAATCTCAAGCTTGTGACTTCTCCTTTTCTTCTTGCCTCTTTTATAGCAAAACTCTGCGAGTCTCTCTCATAGCTTCTTGCAATCAATTCTTTCACTATTATTTCTGGAGTGAGCTCAATATCTAATAGTTTCAGAGATTATAGAAAAGAATCAAGGTGATGCCATGCAACAGTTTTTTTCTTTCTTTCTTCCTCTTTTTCTTTTTCTTTATTTTCTCCCCAGCAAAGACTATGGAATGATGATATGGCTCAATGTCTCCCTCTTGTGAAATTTTTGAGGTCTACACCATTGCATTGAAATAGTGTCTGGGTCTGGAATCAAAATGGATTTCATAGATACAAAATGTGTGTATATTGTTGCACAATATTGCCTCAGTTTACACTCATCTCATTACCTCTTAATCAAGAATTCAGTCTCAGGTTAGCCAAATTTAGAAAAGCAAAACCAAAAACTAGTGCCTCTGAGAGGATGGCTTCTTCTTTGGACATGTCCTTCTGGTGGTTAGAATCCTCCTCTTGTTTCCCATTCCCAAAGAGTCCTTTGATGAAGAACTCTCCTTTCTCTATTTAGTTTTCTCTCTGTTTACCCACAGTCCTTTCATGGATATTTCATCCAAGGAGCTAGAAGTTTTCCTTCATTTCTTTTAGTATCTTTTCCCTATGGTCCTTGGGTTATCTTGCTGGTTGTAATTATTGCTCTGGTATCTGTAAGCATCCTTTTCCACTCATAGGATAAGAGGGGCTGAGAGAGATTAAGTGACTTTTCTAGGGACACACCATTAAGAAA
>NW_025394830.1:0-4831 GCF_016433145.1 Gracilinanus agilis | reverse complement strand
TTAACTTCCCTTTCTACCCCCTCCCTTATTTTTCCCCCTCTTTTTGTTTTTAAAGGCCTTATGAATTCCCTCCCTCTTCTCCCCTCTCTTTTTTTGACCTCTCCACTCCCCTGCTCCCCTTGGTTTATCCCTTCTAACTTTCTCAGAAGGGTTAGATAAGAGTTTTATGTCCCAATGGATAGTATAGCTACTCTTCCCTCTCCGGGTTGATTACACTAAGAGTAAGGTTTGATTATTACCTCTTAATGCTCTCTTCTTCTCCTTCTTATAATAGTATTTGTCCCCTCTCCCTCCCATGCCCTCTTTGTGTGTAATAGAATATCCTATTTTCTTATTCACTGAAGTTTCTCTTGGTGTCCCCTACTATTCACCCCTTCTTTCCCATCCCCCATGTCATCTTAGATTATTTAGTGTTCCACCCTCACCCTGCGAATTATTCTTCTGATTACTATAATAGTGAATATTATAATAGTGAATAGAGTTCACTACAGAGAATTATACATAACATTTCTCTACATAGAAATACAGATAATTAGATCTCACTGAGGCCCTTAAAAAGGCAAATTTAAAAATTATAAGTTTTCTTTCTTTCCCCTCTGTATCTTATTTACCTTTTCATGTTTCTCTCGATTTTTGTGGTTGGATATCAAATTTTCCATTTAGCCCTGGTCTTTTCTGTGCAAAGACCTGGAATTCTTCAATTTTGTTGAATGCCCATACTTTCCCCTGGAAATATATAGTCAATTTTGATGGGTAGTTGATCCGTGGTTGCAGGCCCAGCTCTCTTGCCTTTCTGAATATCGTATTCCAAGCCTTGCGATCTTTTAGCGTGGAGGCTGCCAGATCCTGTGTGATCCTGATTGGTGCTCCTTGATATTTGAATTGTTTCTTTCTGGCTTCTTGTAAGATTTTTTTCTTTTGCTTGGAAACTCTTGAATTTGGCAATCATATTTCTGGGTGTTTTCTTTTCTTGATCGAATGCCGCAGGTGTTCTATGAATCCTTTCAATGTCTATATTGCCCTCTTGTTGTAGGACTTCAGGGCAATTTTGCTGAATTATTTCTGTTAGTATGGAGTCCAGATTTCTATTAATTTCTGGTTTTTCTGGAAGACCAATTATTCTCAAATTGTCTCTTCTAGACCGGTTTTCTTGGTCTGTCACTCTCTCATTGAGATATTTCATGTTTCCTTCTATTTTTTCAGTCTTTTGACTTTGTTTTATTTGTTATTTTGAAGTTTTTTGAAAGAGAATTTAAGAGAGATAAGGTAGGTCTTTGCCTTTTCTCCACCACATCTTGGCTCTGCCTCCCTCTTTAAAAGTTTTCTAGAATTCGCTTGTGAATCCATCATGATCAGAAGTTTTTTCCTCTGATAATTCCTTTACAGTTAGTTTTATTGCCTTTTCTGAGATTAGGTTATTCTTTATCTGTCAGTTTGTGTATTTTATATCTTTTGGGCTATTCTATTTTTTTGTATTTGTGGGTTTTTAAAAGCATATTACTTGCATAATATTTTCTGACATTTATTCTGATTTTGTTGTGATTTCAAATTACTCAAATGGTATTTTATTGATTTGATTTTCTTCTCTCTTTTTAATCAGACTAGCTAATGGTATCAGATTAGCAATTTTGTTAATCTTTTAAAAGAACCAGCCTCAAGTTTTATTTATCATTTCTATAGATTGATGGTTTCCAATTTATCTAGTTTCCTCTAATTTTTATATCTCCCCTTTTGTACTTTTTGGGGATTTACTTGTTTGTTGGCTTTCAAAATTTTATGTGTATATCCAGTTTGTTAATCCTATATTTTTCTGTTTTGTTAATGTGCATTTTTTAGGGATATAATTTTTTCCCTGAGGACTACTTCAGTATTCTAGAAATTCTAGTATACTGTTTCATCACTATCATTTTCTTTCACATGACTAGTTATTGTTTCCATGATTTTTTTGTTCACCAACTTACTTTTTAGGATTTTGTTGTTGTTTTCATTTGTGTCTGTCTTTTGTTTGTGGTCCCTGATCCAATAATTTGTTTTATTGTGTGATGGTCTATAAAGCATGTATTTTTTAAAAACCCTTAAAATTCTGTCATATAAGGGCTAGGAAATTAGGGTTAAGTGACTTGCCTAGGGTCACATAGCTTGGAAATATCTGAGATCAGATTTGAATCTAGGTCCTATAAAGGATGCATTTACTATTTCTGCTTTTTTACATTTATTTAAGTTTCTGTACCTTAAAATATGGTCACTTTTTATAAATTTTAGCTAAGGAATACATATATTATTTTGCAGTTCCGTTTAGAAAATACCAGAAGTCTTTTAGCTCTACTTTCTCTAACAATTATTCAGTTCTATATTTTCTCTTTCATTTATATGTTAGACTTAGGCAAAACTGAGAGGATACTATTATCTTCTATGACTATTGTGTTGCTCTTTATGTACTCTGGTAGCTCAAATGACTTTTTCTTTATGAATTTGTATTCAAAAGCATTTTAGAGCATATACCTTTTGTTTTTTAAATCCTTGCCCTCTGTCTTCAAATCAATACTCAATATTAGTTTCAAGGCAGAAGAGCAGTAAGGTCTAGGCAATTGGGGTTAAGTGACTAGCCAGGGTCACACAGCTAGGAAATGTCTGAGGCCAGATTCGATCCCAGGATTTCCCGTGTCAAGGCCTGGCTTTCTGTCCACTGAGAATATACCTTTGATTCTGATATTGGTTTGTTGTCTGTGGTTGCCTTCAAGATAATATAGCTTTCTTATTTTACCTTTTTTTGTTTTTTGAATGTTTAATTTTGCTTTGTCAGACAGCATGATTACAACTTCATTTGATACATATTAATTTTTTTCCTACTCAGTTTTATTCTATGTATGTCTCTGTTTTTTTAAATATGTTTCTGGTAACAAAAGATTGTGGAGTTTTATTTTCTTAAACAATTTGTTGCTTTTTTCCATTTTATTGGATTGCTCAATCCATTCACATTTAAAATTTTAAGATTTAGGTTTATATTTTCCTCCACTTGTCTCTAATATTGGAGATTTTTTTAAAGCTATGATTTCCATGCACACACCCACACACCCCCTTCTACAGTAAGCACTATGTCTCTTTGATTACTTTTCCTTAATATTTTATAAGGTGGCTCTCTTCCCATTGGTTCTCTGAGTGCTCCTACCCATCTGTTATCCTTTTCTCGTTAGAGATTTGCTTATTAGTTCCTTTTTCCTTCCTGTGTTTATCTGATTATTTAATTCTCCTCTTTCTCTTCTCAGTTAATCAGGTAAAATTTCACTTCCTATTTTTCCATTTGACTTGTCCTATTTGTTTTTACATTTTTATTTTCTGTAGCCCTTTCTAGAGAAGATTTATCTTCCTCACTCTCTTCACTATCCACCCTCTCTTCACTCTTAACCCTCATTCTCAGACTTATGTATGGTCCTCCTATATCTGTCTAGTCTTTCTCTAATCTCTGTATTCCTCATAGAATCAAAATGTCTGAGATATCTGTTCTAGACTCTTCCCTTTAAGCATCTCTGCCACTGCCTTGAAGAGCCTACTTCCCTCTTTCTTTTCCACTGTGCTTCACTTCCAGAAAAATACTAATTTCAGCAGGTTATAGAGAAGCACTACTTCATGGCAAGAGTCCTCCCTAAGAGGGGAGGGGAGTCAAGATGGCAGCTTAATAGCAGTGAAAGCTGAAACCTCTCTGGCAATCCTTCCAAATCAATCTTTAAGAACCACCTCAAAATGACAGGACTCAATAATGAACCACAAGAAGGTGTGAGAGGGCTCTCCTGCTGAATGTAATTTGAAAGGTAGGCAGAGAGAGTTGATTTTCATGGAATAAGAGGGAATTGGAAGCAAAACCACACACAAAGAAGTGCTAGCTGACCACATCCCCTTCCCCCCACTATCCTGGGACAGGGGCTAAACCAGAAAGAGAGTACCTCAGACCCACTCCTTGAAGTCCCAGGCCCTAGCACGAATCTGCAGTGAGGCCTGGAAGTCCATAACACTGGGCCCTTTCAAGCCTCCATAGTTGCTCCCAAAGATCTAGTCCCAGGGCAAAACCCTTCAATTCAGCAGAGGAGACAGAATCAGCAAGTTGCTTTCTGAATTCCCAGTCTACAGGTATGAAAAAAAAGGCCAGCCTAAAAAAATGAGCACAGAGCAGAAAAAACACTTAACTCTCAAAAATTGCTATGGAGGCAAAGAGCAAAGCACAGAACCAACAGGAGATGGTGAGACCCAACCAACCACAAGCAAAACTTAAAAAAAAAGAGAGAGAGAATTGGTCTCAAGTTCTAGAAGAACTTGAAAAGGAATTAAAAAAGCAAATAAGACAGGTTGAAGCAAAATGGGAAAAAGAAATGAAAGTAATACAAAAAGAAAATAACAGCTTAAAAAGCAAAATTAGTCAACTGGAAAAAGAGGCACAAAAATTCAATGATGAAAATAGTTTTTTTTTAACATTTATTAATAATCATTTTTAACATGGTTACATGATTCATGCTCCTACTTTCCCCTTCACCCCCTGCTCTCCCCCCACCCATGGCCGACGCACATTTCCACTGGTTTTGTCATGTGTCCTTGATCAAGACCTATTTCCAAATTGGAAAAGAGTTTTTTAAAAAACAGAATTGACCTACTGGAAAAAGAGGCAAAAAAAAAAAATGAAAAGTAGAATGGACCAAATGGAAAAGGAGGATCCAAAAGTTATAGAAGAAATTCAGTCTTTAAAAATTAGAATTGGACAAATAGAAGCTAATGACTTCATGAAACATCAAGAAACAATCAAACAAAATCAAAAGAATGAAAAACTATAAGAAAATATGAA
>NW_025394829.1:0-3976 GCF_016433145.1 Gracilinanus agilis | reverse complement strand
GGATCATAAAAGCACCTACCTCACAGGATTGTTGTAAGAGTCAAAAGAGACAGACTATGAAAAACTCTCTTTGAAAACCTTCTAAGGCTGCATAAATACCAGCTATTATTACTAAATGCAATTCAGGAGGACCAATATAGTGATAGTGGTTGGGAGGGAGTCTTCTGGGCAGGCCTAGAGAATAGTAAATAGCATTTCTAGATTCTTAGCTATGGATGACATCCAGTTGGATCTGAAGAAAAGCTTCAGTGGAGTTCTCATGGCCTCAGAGGCATGACCAGCCTTCATGGTACCTGATGCCAGCATCCTCCATTACACAGCACAAACTTCCCTGAACAGTAGAAGTTGAATGAAGATCAGAAGAATTTCAGAGGAGTTTGGAGAACCTTCACAAAGCAGCATTCCTCCCTGCCACATTCCCCTAGGAACTTCCTTTTACTCTGGCCAATTTGAGTCTTTGATAGTATTGAGCCCGGTGGCTGGCTGTAGGGACTGGCAAAGCTGAGAAGATTAGCCTGCAGTAGTGAAAGGATACTCCAATAAAATCAAACCAAAGTCTACCTAGAGCCAGATATGTAACCCCATGACTTTACCTAAGGTTTCTTTAAAAAAAAAAAAAAAAACCCTTACCATCCATTTCAGAATTAATACTATGTATTGGTTCCAAGGCAGAAGAGTGGTAAGGGCTAGGCAATGGGGGTCAAGTGACTTGCCCAGGGTCATACCACTAGGAAGTGTCTGAGGCCAGATTTGAACCTAGGACCACCTGTCTATAGGCCTGGCTCTCCATCTACTGAGCCAGCCAGCTGCCCCCTTTACCTAAGATTTCTAACCCCTCCCTGATATGCCTTGTAGAAACTGAATGTTCTTCCAAGAAACTACTAAAGCAGGCATTCTATAAGAATCTGGATTAGATGGTTACATATTGACATATTGATTTATCATCCTATAGAAAACTCTGTCTAGATTTGATGAGGTAAACTAATTATCTATATTCATTGTGTATGTGAAAAGCTGAACTAATCCCTTAGCCTATGTCACTTTCTCTATAAAATGCTAGCTGTGATCAATAAACCTCGTCCATGACTGCTACCAGCTTCAGTGGCCCTCCTGACACCCAGGTGTGTTCACATCATCCTTCTCACCATGTCTCATTCTCCTCGCCCTTCAAGCCCCTCCAATGTTTGTCAGTATCCCCTGACAGCTAGCACATAATAGGTGCTTAATAAATGCTACAAGACTGACTCATTATACAATTTGCTGTCCTGTCCACATACAGGGAGAAAAGAAAAATGATCCCATATGAAACTGAAGTGGAAAAATGGAGCCAGCGCCAATCTCAAACCAGGCCCATGCGGCCAGGAGGATCGTTCCACAAGTGTAGGCATATGTGTTACAAGCATTCGCCAGGACCCTTCTCTCAATAGGCATCCACTTCATAGCTTAAAGGAAAAAGAAGATTAACAATTAGGTTTCCTATAATGCAGAGAGAATGGAATAACAAGACTGAAAGAACTTGGTATCAGAGAAGAGAGAGTGAGAAGGAAAGAACTGGTTAGGGAATAGAGAAGGGAGAAAGAATAAGGGAAAAAAGATGAGGTGGAGTGAGAAGGAGTAGAAAGAAAAAGAAAACCGTGAGTGATAAAGGCTGAAAAGAAGAGAGAGACAGAGTGACAGAGAGGCAAAAGGAGATGGACAAGGAGAGGGAGTGAACCTGTGATTTCCTTGGTTTACAGCATACCAAGTTGGGAAAACTCCCTCTGTCAATGCAGATTGGTTCCTTTTCTCCATCCTACAGTTTTAGAGAGTTACCTAGGCCATTTAGAGGTTCTAGGACTTGCCTAGCATCACAATTCTATTAAGTGTCAGAGGAAGGATGTGACCCCAGCCCCTCCTCCCCTCTAGGCTGCCTCTCTGTTCATGATAAATAAATCAGTCTGCTTTAAAGAAGATTTTTACTCCTGTGACACCTCCATAACATTTCAAATGCACTTTTCCTAACTTGCCTGCTCTCTGCTTGGCACAAAACATCTCCATCTTTCTGTATTCCTCCCCAGAGGGTAACCACAAGGAATTCCCTTCCTCCACCGTACTTAGGCAGTTTTTGGAAATGTTGGCACCCATTAATGCAGTACCAGCGAAGAATCAAAGTATGACAAAGGCAGTGAAGGTGGACACAAAGGCTGTACAGGTACCAGTAATGACAACCATCAGAGAGGTACACATCAGTACTATCCCCCTTCCAAATCTAAGCTCAAAGGAACAAAATAGTATCACATGAAAAGTTTTGGTCCTTGCCTGACCTTCATGTCATTTTCTCCTCTCTAGCAAATGTCTGGCACATGTGATCTGACTTTCCCCTTTGCATAAAGACATTCCTTTTCCTCTCTGGTAGAGAAAACCTAAATACTGGGGATGCCTCTTCACTGTCCCTAATCACCACCCATCAGGAGCCAAGTACACCTCATAGGAGCTGCTCTAGAGACACAGCTAGTAGATTCCTCTAGGCTATCCACCACAACCCTTATCCCAAAAGGTACTGCTCTATTGCTAAGGTCTAAAAAACAGCCATCTGAGATTCAGGAGGTCCAGCACTGTCCCCTGTCAAAATGCAAATGCTTTATGAAAAATTAATATGCAAAGTTCTAGTTATCACTTGTGCTTTCATCATCGGTACTTTATCTGTAAGCTGGTGTCAATTGAGGTCATACAGTGTGAATTTCAGAGTGAAGATTTAGCCATATTAACATTTTGATATGATTCTCAATTTTCACTCTTACAAAGGGGCTTAATCAGTTCCTTTAGGCCCCTCTGAATTTAGTTCATTTATATTTATTTTCAACTCAATTGCCAGCAGCTAAGGCAAACAATTAGCAATTTAAACCAAGATATATTTTTATAGTTTAAAATTTGTTTGACTTTTCTTTTTTGTTTTTGATGTATTTTATTTTTTTCACTTCCACATAAAAAATTTCAACATTTGTTTTTTAAATTTTGGATTTCTAATTCTGTCCCTCCCTACCCACTCTTCCCTCCCATTGGGAAGGCAAGCAATTTGATGTAAGATATACGTGTGCAGCCATACAAAACATATTTCTACATTAATCATGTTGTGAAAGAAAATAGAGACTTCCCCAAAAATTCAAAAAATCTAAAAAGTGAATAAATGATGCCTCAATCTCTATTCAGACTCCATCAGTTCTTTCTTTCAGGGTGGATAGTATTTTTTATTATGAGTCCTTTAGAATTCTCTTGGATCACTGTACTGCTGTGAACACTGTTGTGAGGAAGATTAATAAATGAGAGACTTTAGACTTTTCTAAATAGAGAGAATTTAGGAGACTTAGCAGGCAGGGCTGAAGGATTCTAAATGGAATAGGGAAGCAGGAAATGTGCTTCTCTCTCTGGGACAGACTCCATGGTGGTTGGGGACAAGTTGTAACTGACCCCCTGGGAGACCTCAGAGGAAGTGGAGTTTGTACCCTGATTCCCTGGGATCCAGAAGAAAGACTGTCATCTGCTCATGGGAGATTGTTGGTAGAAACTATTAGACACAACCTGAGTTGCTGGTTAACTTGGGCTGGGTTAGCTCCCAGATCTACCCACCCGAAGGACTACTGGCTGAAGGCCTGGGAAAGCTGTACCATTGCTGGATTTTGACAGGACTCAGCAGTGAGGATCCCACTTTCCATCCTGATCTCCATTGTGCCCTGCCCTGCTATAGTTTTAGCTTAGTGTAAATAAGTCCATTTCCTGTCCCTGAGGCTTGCCCAAAGACTGGTAGAATAGAAATCCCTTCTCCCTTCTTTAGATTATAGTTTCCTTAAATTAAACTTGTTTGTAAGCCCTTTTGTCATTTACTTGCTGGTTTCACAGACTCCCTGTCAGAGTGGAGCAGGGTGACAGTTAAGGCCCAACTATCACTCCTGTCAGTTGCCCAAACCATTCATTGAACTGTATTTCCCAGCATGTTAAG
>NW_025394828.1:0-4901 GCF_016433145.1 Gracilinanus agilis | reverse complement strand
TGCAATTTGGAGTGAATACCCCAGAATGAGTGTGTGTGTGACTGGTATGACAAGGGATTCGGTACTCTAATCGTTCCCTTGATCTGTTTCTGAATCTTGACCCGGTAGTATCCGTTTCCATACCTCCGCGAGGAGATTGGCGAGAACTCGGGGAAGTGACTGGTACGAGCGTGTGCAAGAGAAATGGGTAAAACACTCTCAAAGGAAGCCCTATTTGTTAAGGAATTTAAAAATAGCCTCAGGGAGAGAAGCATTAGGGTAAAAAAGAAAAATTTGTTTAAGACCACCGGATCCTTTTGAGAGGACTTCGGGGAAAAGGGGATGGAGCCCTGAGCAAGCTCCCACCCCTACTCAAAATTAAGCATTAGGGCACTGGGCCCTTCTTAGAAGGACACCAGGAAAAGCATATTTTTCTCTAGGACTAAACGGCAAATTTAAAAGTGACCAGAAATTTTCCTCTCTGCCCCCCTTTTTAGAAGCGGCTGGCTACTTTGCTTCAGCTAGAAAAACCAGTTTTGTCATAGTTTTTTTCTTTTTCCCTTGGAAGGAGCCCAATTGGTAATGGCCACAGACAATGTAAAAAGTTTTAACAATTTTCACTTAGCTATATCAATCTTTCCAGCAATGTGGCATACCTGGAATTATTCAGGCAGGTAGCAGAAACCCACTTCACAGAAAAGTGAAGAAGCAAAAGTGTATTTATTTTAGGATACTTATTGAAGCATGAAGAAAGGTAATTAAGAAACAAAATTCATCATATGTCAGCCAGCTCCTTCTTAAGAATTAACCCTTTTCTGACTCATTCTTTTTCACAGAATTCTTTAGTCATGGAGATATGAATTGTAACAATTGATCTTTTGCCAGGATGAAAAGAAAAATCTAGCTTATATAATTTATGTTTTATATTTGTCAGAGTGTGTGTGATATGCCCGGGAAATGTGTCTACGATCTGTCTGTGTGTTACATGTTGTTTGTCTGTGATCACAATGGGAGGGTTACAGGTTGGGAAAAATAAATCTCTCTCTCTTCTTCATTCATTCCGGAGGAATGGGGAAGACAGACGGAGGTGTTAGAGAAATTCAGAAAATAACATTGTAATTTCTGAATGTCTTTAACTCTAAGATAATTTAATTGGTTAAAAGAAATCTTATTCTCTGCTCTTATTAAGGCAAGAGTTAAACAAACTAATCTGTCAAACATTTCCCCTTCCATTTCTCACTGGCCATGAGAAAGGGAACATGGAAATCAAAAGACAGAAAAAGGGACAAATTTGATCCCATCACCAAATTCTATCAACAGGTTAAGTACTGAGACATATATCTAATGAAAATTACAAAAGATTCTAAAATGCAATCTAAGAAAAACTTATTGAGAGAGAAAGCAATGATTCTTAGTTGTGTACAGAAGTATAGAAGTGCAACTTAACTTTCCTAGCTAGCAAAAAAAAATAAATAAATAAAAACCATCAGTCTTGCTCAGTGCTTAACCCAGAGTGAAAAAGCTTCTTTAAACAACCATGAGTTCAACCTAACATTAATCAAACTGATGTTAGTGAAAAATTTAACTTAAAGATTATTAGAACAATGCAATTGGCTTACATTTCAAAATTAGATCCCTTTAGACAGAGACTGGTCCATGAGAAAATTATTTGTTGAGAGCGAATCATTCACGCCGCCCCAATTCAGCAGGAAGTAGCTATGAGAAGCTAAAAATCGTCGCCCATTCTCCCCCAAACTCATGGACCTTTCTCTACCCATTAGAGTATATATTTGCTAAGGAACTAAATAGGTACTGATGGTATTGTGTAAATTCATTGACTACTAGTTAAAAATGGAATTTCTGTTAAATTTAAGAATGCACAAAACTTATATTGAAAAGCTATCTATTAGGATTTGCAGTGTAGGAATGATCAGACTTACCAGAAATGCTTATCAAACTGAATTTAGGGAAAACATATGAACATGTAAAATTGTTACTCTAAGACCTGTACCATCATATTAAGTAATAGGTAAAAATATAATTAACATTAGGGTTTCAAATTTTGGTAATTCAAAAATAATATTTTTGCATTAGGAATCTAGTATATTATGAATATAAAAAATTTGGACAGCATTGTAATTTATTAGGATATAAAATTATTTTAAAAGCATGTGCAATGTATTAGAAGAAATTCATGATCTAAGGAATAACATGCAATTTGTTTAAAGAAAAAAATATTATTATGGGTAAGAATAAACATGTAGAATAGCTTCATGTGAACAGGCTCAGAGAGGTACAGTGACCAATCAAGTGTGACTTGCCAGCTTAGCTCTGTAAAGTGAAAAAATGAACAAGAAGCTAATAGCAACTTTATAACATCAATAATGATTGTGCAAAAATTCAGGTTTCCCTAATTCACCACAATTGGAGCATAAATTTAAAATAAAAAGGGAAACTGCAGATATTATAGAGAATAAAAGACAGTTAATACAAAGGAAATATGGTTTGGAAATTTATAAAGCAAATAACATATATTGTGACAACTTAAAATTAAGCCTTAAGATAAAAGGGAGATTTTACTCCACAATTAGAAGTATTTTTCATGTAAGAATTGATTTAAGGGTTGAGGATTGCTAATGATTTTTGATATGGTACAATGTAATTTATTTATTGTGGTAACAAAAAAAAAAAGTTGTAATGTTAGAGAACTTATTCCAGAATTTAACTTGGGATATTTCAAATGAGATGTTCTTTTAATGTATGTGCTATCAGAACTAGCAGCAAGTAATCATGATACAAAAGACATTTTTAAAGTGGTTAATCTATGCATGGGTTTTAATAATACAGGTTCTAAGAATTTGGTAATTTTCAAAAGATGGAGTTTCTAATGGATAAATAAATAATAGGTGTGAATTCTAGTGCAAAATAGACACAAAAAATGATGAATCAGAATAATCTTGATGGTATTTGATCAGCTATGTAGCAATGTTTTGAAGTAAAAGGAAACTAAACTGGAGATTCTATTATATTCTGTTTTAAAGAGAAGTTTGAAAGGAATAAGAGTAAATGCTTTGAAATTCATTTTGTTTATATACTGAAAGATTGCTAAAGGATTTAAAGTTATTTGTAAGTTATGGAGTTCAAACTAATATCTGTTTCAAGAGATAATACAGCCCTGTTTTATATTTACTATGAAGCTACTCAATCCAGCACTCCTGTTCCTTAATTCAGGTTTTGTGACTTAAGTGTGAGATGTTAATTATTACCAAAATATGTAAGAATAACTGAGTGATCAGTCTTGTAGGGATATGAGGAAATGTTTTCCCTGTTTGTTTTTTGTGACAAGTCCCATAATCAGCACATGAGGCAAATTATACAATTAAAGTTTCCATTTCCCCAAACAACCTATTAGGTAGATAATTGGAAATTATCAAATTGTTAGGGAACATGCTTTGAGAAGTAGATGAAGTTAGTGATAGATGACTTGTAGCTTGCAGCTTTAGTTTACCACAATTGAAGTATTAGATCTTGAGCTTGGAAATATAACCCGAAACTTTCTGGATTTCCTCCAGAATCTGGGAGATAAAGAAATTTATTTGTAAAATAATAATTCAAGTATTTATAGATGTCCTATTAATGTGAGCTTTGCAAAAGGATATTTTGTAACAGAAACATCACTTGTCAACTCTGCAAACAACTTAGGAATCAAACTTCCTAGAAGGATCAATTCTTATCCAAAAATGATTTCTGGAGATGAAGTATGTTGGCAAAGATACCCAAATGTTAAGGTTTAATATCAGTTTCTCTTGTACTAAATTTTCTTGTGTTACTCTTTTGCCTGAACCCCATCTAGGGATTAACCCCCGTGGCCTTCTCCCCGGCCACCTATGGCAAATGGACGTCACCCACATCCCTTCTTTCGCTAAACTTTAGTATATCCATGTTTCCATCGACACGTTTAGCGGTTTTCTTTTTGCATCTGCACAATCTGGCGAAGCCACCAGGCATGTTATCAAGCATATGTTCCTTGCCATGTCCATGATGGGAAAGCCCCTCTCCCTCAAAACAGATAATGGCCCCGGCTATACCAGCCAGGCCTTCAAACAATTCTGTTCTCAGTTAGGCATAAAACATGTTACGGGCATCCCTTATAACCCACAAGGACAAGGCATTGTTGAACGAGCAAATCAAACCCTTAAGAACACCCTTTTTAAACTCAAGTCCCAAGAGATCCTTTACCCATTGTGTGGCAATCAGACCCTGCTTCTTGCACATGCCCTTTTTGTTCTTAACTTCCTCACACTGGATGCAGAGGGGCGTTCCGCTGTCTCGACCTCCTTTTTTTGAAAGAGGGCGGACTATGCGCAGCCCTGAAAGAAGAATGTTGTTTTTACGCCTACCATACCTGCATTGTAAGGGAATCTATGGCAAAATTACGAGAACGCCTTGCCCTAAGAAAAAGGGAGGCCGAGGCTCGGGAAGGATGGTTTAACAATCTCCTAAAAGGTTCCCCTTGGCTTTCCACCCTGATCCCCACCGTTTTAGCCCCCCTTTTTATCTTCCTTTTAGTCCTTACCTTTGGCCCTTGGGCTTTCCAACGCCTGACCGGATTTATCAAAACAAGAATTGACTCGGCCCTCACTAAGTACCCTATGGTCCAATACCATCACATAGAAATAACAGACACTGAACGGCCACACACCTCGCCTGACAGTGACCGTCTCCATTTCACCGGCAGGGCGG
Source organism: Gracilinanus agilis (assembly GCF_016433145.1). Classification (NCBI taxonomy): domain Eukaryota; kingdom Metazoa; phylum Chordata; class Mammalia; order Didelphimorphia; family Didelphidae; genus Gracilinanus; species Gracilinanus agilis. Next base: position 179 of record NW_025394828.1, on the reverse strand, counting down.
TAACCCAATGACGGGATTAGCACAGGTCCTTGACCCTTGATGGCCAAGTAACTCCCCCTGTGTAGCCTAAAACAGGGGCCGTCGCTGCGGTCCTGGCAAAATCGCCTCTTTAAAAGAAAAGAAAGGGGGAATTGTCAGAGACCAAGGATCGAAACCTAAAAACCATAGAGACCATAGAA
>NW_025394827.1:0-5051 GCF_016433145.1 Gracilinanus agilis | reverse complement strand
GAGAGCTCTTGACCATCAGAGCTCCTAACCATGAAGCTCTTGACCATTAGAGCTTACTCGCTGTCTGTCTACCTTATGCCAAAACTTTCTGTGTCTGCATATTTTTATTCTCTCCTTATGTTCTCTTTCCATTAATCCTTAACTCGTAACCCATTTTCACTCAGTCCTTGGTTCCCCTTTCTAAGTGTCCAACCCACTAGGAATCTTCGTGAAGCTGCTGGACGGCTTCATCTGGCGCCCATCGTAGATTGACACCTGAGAGGAAGATTGCAGTGCAGGACCCGGGACGGTCAACGGACCTCATGTGGCCTCTGGGGTGAGTCGCTGACCACTAGAAAATGGGTCAGAAACTTTCTTCTCACACTAGTTACATACGATTGCTAAAATCCTCAGTGCACAGGCAAGGATACAGAGTACCAGAAGCTAAACTTCAGGCATTGTTTAAGGTAATTTTGAAATGTGATCCCAAGTTCCTAGAAATAGAAGTACTCAATGTACGACAATGGGACCAACTTGGACAGTCTTTAAAGAAAGCGCAAAAAAAGGGACTTAGAGTTGCATCATCAGTATGGTTAACTTGGAAGGTAGTTAGAACAGCTTTAGAGGCAGAAACCATTCAAGATTCATTGTCCCAACCTGCCTCACTCTTAGACTTTCCTTCCAACCTGAATTTCATCTATCTTGCTCCACCCATTCCTCTGATGACTTCTTTTCCTTCACAGAATCAAGCTGACTCTCAGCTTGACCTTCCCCTCGAGCTATCTCCTGAGCTCCAGCCTTCAAAGGCTGATTCTCAGATTCCGCTTATTGCTCCCACACTTACTGATCCTCTAACTACCCTAACCTCTCCACTTTCATTTGTTCCTGCTGACTCTATCCCTCCACCATCTTACTCAGTTTCTCTTAGAGCCCATCGGCTTTCTGACACTCAGTTTATTCCTCCTCCACCTCATGCAGCTTCTCTTGACTCTGATGAACTGACTATTGCTCAGCCCACACCTCTTCTTCCTCCTTCTCCACTCAGTATTAACTGCAGGTTTACAAGCAGCCTAAACCTAGAAGAGAAAGCAGAGAAATCAGCTTCTCCAACAGAAATTAAAAATAATCCTGAGAATGCAAAAGTAAACTTAGAAAAGCAGAAAGATGTTGAATTCCAAACTCTTGAAGCTCTCAGGAATAGTGTCATTCAGTATGGTAATGCAGCCCATGACACCATGTCACTGATAGATGAGATTAGCCAGCAATCTCTACCACCAGATTTTTGGTATGAATTAGTTGGATCTGTGCTTAATGCCAAAGATTTCATAATATGGAAGTTATTGTTTCAGGAATTATGTGAGGAACAAGCTAGAATCAACAAAAAACACCATGTAGATATTGCCTATGATGAATTAACTGGCACGGGTAAATTTAAAAATCTTACTAGGCAATTGTTATATTCAGAGCAAACCTTTAATCCAATTGGACTAGCTGCTCAAAGAGCATGGCAGATTGTAACTACAAAACGCAATGCTACAAATTTCTTTGAGGAGACAACTCCTCACCAAGAGGCTATAAAAGCATGCCAAGACATAAAAATTTTAGACCACAAGAATCTGATGGCAGATCGATTTAAAAAAACAAAACCTGTCTGCTTTGCTTGGTACAAAGCTGGACATTTTACAGGATCCTGTCCCAAATTAAAGTTGAAGTGGACTCACAAATTTTTCAAAGGGTGTCCCAAAGTACAGCATTGGGCCTCACCATATCTCCAGAGAACACAGACTAGGACAGCCATAACCAAACAGCATTTAAACTGTTTGGGGGGCCAGCCTTGAGCCCCTTAAAAATTCAGGGCACCAGAGATAAGTCTTTGATTCCCCCAAAATTTAACTCAGGTAAGAGTAGAAACCTCATTTCTCAGGGACTAAAAACCTGCCCTGAGGTCATTGGTGAAAATACTAAGGGAAAGATACTAGTCAAATCCAAAGCATTTCACATTTTTTCAATTGGAAATGACAAAAAACTTGCACAACCAATTCTATCTCCAAACAAATCTTTGCTAAATGCAAAAGTTAGTGTGAAGTCAAATTTAAAATTAAACATTCAAATTTAAATTGGACACAACAAATTACTAATAAAAGATTGATTATGTTCTACATGAAAAGTAAAACATTTTCTGGTATTTTTCATATACCACAAGCTCTTTGGGAAAGAGATATTTTATCTGAAGTGAATTTTAGTCTAAATACTAGTACTATAGCACAAAAAGACTTTTCAATTAGACATGTGCTTAAGATCATAGCACAGACTTGTAATATCATATGTGACTTATATGTTGTTTATCTGATCATTTGTTTAAAGACTGAAAAAATTAAACTAATGCAAGATACAGAAACTGTTCTGTTGTTTCACACCACACAGAATGCAATCTTGCAAAGTCAAAAGGAAAATTTTATTTGCTCTCACAATCTCCATAGACCTCAGACTGAGAGAATTTCAAAGGCAAATGGCCTAGTAACCACTGCTTTGCAGGAAACGGTTAATTTGTACTCAATATTACATCAGAGTGCAAAATTTTGTGAACCTCAATTTTCTATACAAGTCAATGAAATTGATTGGCAATGCAAATCTTGTGCTCCTTATTCTGACACTCCTCAAGGAGGCGACTGCAAAGTTGTAAGACCTGCACAATTGTGGCAAAGGGATGCATTACAATATGCCTCTTTTGTAAAAATAAAAAATGGATATGTAATTGGAGATAATTACTCTCATGCTGTATGGGCAAAAGCTCAAAATGGAGAAGTATGCAATGTTGTTGCACAACTTTCAAATATTCTTGCACATTTGGCTATTCCAAAACAGTTAAAAAATTGGAATAATAATGCTTATACCAGCAAGAGATGGGCAAAATTGGACAAATCATGGAACATCTCTCTTAAGGCTGGTATCCCAGGAAATTGGGAATTACCAATTGGGAAAAGAGCTAAAGGAAATATAAAAGCCCAAATTCAAAATTCAAAAGCCCAAATTCAAAACCAAAAAGGATGTTATCAGGCACTTTCTAACAAACCAGTTCCAAGAAAAAGACCCGATGAGTTTTTCATTTGGGGTCGAGATTTTGCTTCTATTTTCACAGGTATCAGGAATGCATGGAAGAAAACCAGAGTCATCAAGCATTCCCAGAAAAGACCAACCCAGAGAACAGAGAAAGCAGATGTCTGTCCAGCACTAACCATAGGACAGCACAGCTACCAGATCCCAGAAAAACAGCATACGAACAAACAAGGCACAGCCACTGACTTGAGAACAGGTCTAATGAACTATCCACACAGATGAACTTTTTCATTAAGAGACAGTTTAACTGCAAAAGACTTATTAACTTGCTTACAGACATTTTATTCTAAAAGCGTATGGGTATTTATTGAAGATCAACTTTTTACATGCACCCAAAAAATTTAAATTGTATTGTACAATGTATATCTTGCAATTATTTTTGTTGGAATTGTTCCATGTTACTCAAATTTGATCTGAAAATTATTTTCGTAATTGGAAATGTCATAACAGTACATTGGATACTGTTCACTTCCATAAGAAATTGTTTCTATTGTCCTAAATGTATATATGTGCTAATTCTCTTAACCTGTTTATGCTATATTTGCAAAAATATATATGTATATGTCTTTGCTAGAATTTAACTTGTATAAAAAACTATTTGGATAGAAATTGCTAAAACAAAAAAAAACTACCTTTTAATTGAAAGACAGATGTAATGATTCAGCAACCAAATAGTATGTTATAATTTGGGAATATTTGTACTTTTGTATGTGCATTAATTGTTGTATTATCCTGTGTTGAAAAACCCTTTACCTGGTGAAAAATCTCGTGCACTCACACTGTGAATTTGGTTTAGGAAACTGATCTCATTTTGAGTGAGAAACTTTTGGTTGGCTAAAAAATATTTCCACATGAAATGTGAGCCAACAGTCTAACATTTTTCATTGTTTATTTTATTTTTCATCTGTAATGAGGCATTTGATTTTACGTTTTTCTTTTCTTTCCTTTTATTTTTCCCATTTTATTTTTTCACTCTACTTTGGATACTGATGTATATGGGAATCAGTACCAAGATTTTGATTTTGTAGATTAAGATCATTTTTTATATATTGGCCCTATTTGTTTATCCAAAAGCTTAAGGATGTAGGAACCTGCAAGTATTTGATAAACATCACAGGCCTAGTATGAATTATTATGTCTGATTTCAGAAGTAGAGACCGAGACAGAGCCTTTACAACCTGCCAGAAAGCCTAAGATTGAAAGAGACCTAATATCCATATAAGATAGATGGATGTCGGTTACTAAGGTCCTGGCTGGAGGTAAAAGGACGCAGTGTTTTGACACCCTCAAACGCAGGTCGGACTTCTACCAAGTTTCCAACTAATATCTCAATGTGGCTGGCATCTTGGCTCCATCTGACATAAAATCAGACAAGGGAATAAGACTTCCCTTTCGGCTCAAACTAGACCCTTCTCTCACTTTAAGACTTGACAACTTCTTACACCCTTGACTGCCAATGGATAACATACTATACTATATGTCCCACATGTTTGTGAAACTTATGTTTCACATTAATTCGGGCCTTCTTACATTTTCCAACGTTATTATTTTTTTTTTAACAAGAATCTTTTGATTGCTAGATTTCACTTTGCATCTTTTTCAAATTTTTAATCCTCTTCCTACAATTATAGTTATTACTTTTTTCTTTGAGATTTTTCCTTTTCCCTTTTTCTTTTAGAATTTTCCATTCTTTTTTGTTTTTAAATTCATTAAGTTTTTTTTCCACTCTAATAATTTTTTTCTTCTTTTTTAATAAAAAAGGAGGATATGTAGCAATCCAGGTATACATTAATTTTGATATTATTTTAAGAAGTATTCAAAAAAAACTTAACTCTTATTCTGCTAATGAATGATCTCTGTAATCTTGAGTCAAATTGCCAAATCCCTAGCCCTTCCCTAAGGCTACACCCAAAAGAGAGTCAGTTATCTCAGTCTCCTTACTTTTCCTTCAATGA
>NW_025394826.1:0-1770 GCF_016433145.1 Gracilinanus agilis | reverse complement strand
GGTGATAGGAATGAGGGGACACTGGGCTTTATTGAGTAGGGAGGGATATGATCAGACCTGAACTCCTGGAAGATCACACTGACAGTTGAGTGGAGGATAGATTAGAGTGGGGAGAGACTCTGGCACTCATAGCAACCAGTAGACATTGAAACAATTGAGGCATAAAGTGATGTGAGCCTCCACCAGACTGTTGGCAGTGTCAAAAGAAAAAGGGAACACATATAAGAGAAGTTATGAGAGTCTGATGGATAGACAATGGCAAGAGATTAAATATGGGAGTGAAAGAGTGTGAGAAGTTGAAGATGACATTGAGGGTGGAAGTCTGGGTGATTGGGAGGATTATAGTCATCCTCATTAGTGTTATGAATAATATTAATATAGATGGATATATTCAAAATGTTTAATAGTTTATTTAAAGCCATATTGGTAATTAAGAAGGTCACAGCAAAGCCTGACTTAACTGTGAATGCAATTAGCCACAGAAAGGAATTCATTCCAGGTTCCTGATACCTCTACATCTCTACTCTTGCCAACTGGTGTCCATCCTAAGTTCATCTTTCCTTTCCTTCTGGGGGAGCTGTGTATCTTACTCCTCCTATCTGCCCAATTACTTTTTTAAATAGTTGAGCTAGAAATCCTAAAACTAGCAATGTCCTTTGGCACTATATTCTTGTGGATGTAGTGAGCATTTCCCTTAGTCATACTTCTGGAGTGAGCTTCCTCCCTTCTTCCTTCTGGCCATTTATCCGCGCCACCTTCTGAAGGGTTTTCACAGCCATGTGGAGTTTGTTGCGAGTGATTAGCCAACGGGCAGACTCTGGGAGGGCCCTGATAGAACAAGGAGAAAAAAGAAAATCTCTGAGAATGGAATCCAAATATAACAAGGTACTCTTCTCCCTGATGCCATTATAATTAGCAATAGGTCTATTGCAACCTATACCTTACTGGGATTATGTCCAGACCACTTCCCTCCCCCACAGCACATAATCCCACACTAGGTAAGTCTCAGAATCAGAAAGATAGTGCAGAGGAGGAATTCATTTCCTGGTTGCTCCTGGGGACCTCTCTTCCTGGGATAAGCTTCCTTTGGGCACTGATGGATCTACTAACATTTAGCATCTTGGCCTTCTGGTAAAGAGTTGGATGGCACTAATACTCATGTGCCCATATGGTGTCATCAAGACTAGAAATAACTTTAGGCCCATAAAAGGAACTTGAAAGTTAGCTTTTAGTCACCCAAGATATTCCAATCAATCAATAAGCATTTTAAAGATATACTACATGCTGGTGTCTGTGCTGTCCACTGGAATGAATGACAAAACTGCTAACAGTTCCAGCTCTGAGGAAGCTGAAGTTCCATGATGAGAAATGACTTGTGTGTCTGTGTCTGTGTCTGTGTGTGTGTGTGTGTGTGTGTGTGTGTACATACTAGATGCAAAAGAAGCATAAGGTCATTGGTAGTGGGTGAGAAAGGAGCCATGAAAAGGTGGCAGCAACTAAAAGATGTTGAATAGAAGGTGGTGGCTGCCTTGAGGAAAACAGAGGTTTCCAAGGGTCAGACTTCAAGGATTATCCTGGGGATGTAGGCCCTGCAAGGTCTTCAGGTCACCCAGATTACTACCCAGTGACTCTTTATAACCCTCTGTAGCTGGGAACCAGCATGCCCTGAGGATACCAGAATCTACAACTCCACTCAGGTCCAGTTTCCTCATCTGCAAAATGGGGATCATAAAAGCACCTACCTCACAGGATTGTTGTAAGAGTCAAAAG
>NW_025394825.1:0-5966 GCF_016433145.1 Gracilinanus agilis | reverse complement strand
ATTTATCCCCATTGCATATGATGCTTGTTGATGGTTTTAGGTATATATGGTTTATTAGTTTTAGGAATGGTCCTTCTATTCCCATACTTTCCAGTGTTTTCAGTAGGAATGGGTGTTGTATTTTATCAAAGGCTTTTTCATCATCTATTGAGATAATCATGTGATTTTTGTTGGTTTACTCATTGATATGGTCAATTATGTGGATGGTTTTCCTAATGTTGAACCATTCTTGCATTCCTGGCATAAATCCCACCTGATCATGGTGGATAATCCTCTTGATCACTTGATGGTATCTATTTCTAATATTCTATTTAATATTTTTGCATCTATGTTCATTAGGGAAATAGGTCTTTAGTTTTCTTTCTCTGTTTTTCTCCCTGGCTTTGGAATCAGTACTATATTTGGGTCATAAAAGGAATTTGGTAGGACTCCTACTTTGCTTATTATATCAAAAAATTTGTATAGTATTGGGATTAGTTGCTCTTTGAATGTTTGATATAATTCACTTGTGAATCCATCAGGCCCTGGTGATTTTTTTTTCTTAGGGAGTTCTTTGATGGCTTATTCAATTTCTTTTTCTGATATGGGATTATTTAAGTATTCTATTTCTTCTACTGTCAACCTAGGCAATTTATATTTTTGTAAATATTCATCCATATCACCAAGATGGCTATATTTATTGCCCTATAATTGTGCAAAATAGTTTTTAATGGTTGCCTTAATTTCCACTTCATTAGAGGAGAGATCTGCCTTTTCACCTTGGATAGTGTCAATTTGGTTTTCTTTTTTCCTTTTTTGATTTGATTGACCAGTACTTTGTCTATTTTATCTGTTTTTTTNTTTTTTATTAGATTGACCAGTACTTTGTCTATTTTATCTGTTTTTTTTTTCAAAATATCAGCTTCTAGTCTTATTTACTAATTCAATAGTTCTTTTACTTTTGATTTAATTAATTTCTACCTTGATTTTTAGTATTTCTAATTTAGTTTTCATTTGAGGATTTTTAATTTGCTCGCTTTCTGGTTTTTTAAGTTGCCTGCCCAGTTCATTAATCATTACCCTCCATCATTTGTTAATATATGAACTCAAGGATATAAATATTCCCCTGAGTACTGCCTTGGTTGCATCCCACAGAGTTTGGTAGGATGTCTCATCATTGTCATTCTCTTCAATGAAATTGTTGATTGTTTCTATGATTTCTTCTTTGACTAACTTGTTTTGGAGAATCATATTACTTAATTTCCAATTAGTTTTTCATTTACCTGTCCAGGTGCCCTTACTAATTATTATTTCATTGCATTATGATCTGAGAAGGTTACATTTATTATTTCTGTTCTTTTGCATTTGTTTGCAATGTTTCTATGCCCTATTACATGGCCAATCTTTGTGAATGTACCATGTGCAGTTCAAAAGAAGGTGTATTCCTTTTTGTCCCTATTTATTTTTCTCCACATACCTATGAAATCTAATTTTTCTAGGATGTCTTTCACCTCTCTTATCTATTTCTTATTTATTTTTTGGTTTGATTCATCTAGATCTGAAAGCATGATATTCAGATCTCCCACTAGTATAGTTTTACTATTTTTTCTTTCTTGAGTTCTGCCAATTTCTCCTTTATAAATTTGGATGCTATGCCATTTGGTGCATACATATTGAGGACTGTTATTTCCTCATTGTCTATAATGCCTTTTATCAGGATGTAATTACCTTCCCTACCTTTTTATCATATCTATTTTTACTTTGGCTTTGTAAGAAATCATGATTGTCACTCTTCTTAATTGTTAAGGCCTAATGAATTACCTTCCCCTTTTCTCCCCTCCCTTTTTTGGTCTCCCCACTCCCCTGCTCCCCTTGGTTTATCACTTCTGACTTTCTCAGTAGGGTTACATAGATTTTTATATCTCAATGGATATAGCTACACTTCCCTCTCAGGGTTAATTTCCCTGATGGTAAGGTTTAAATATTACCTCTCAATGCTCTCTTCCTCTACTTCTTATAATAGTATTCATCCCTTGTGTAATAGAATACCCTTTTTTATTCATTCAAGTTTCTCTTGGTGTCCTCTCCTATTCCCCCCACCTCTTTCCCACCCACCCCCTTTTCATCTTAGACCATTTAGTATTCCAACCTCTCGTATGAATAATTCTTCTAATTACTATAATAGTGAATACCATAATAGTGAATAGAGTCCACAAAGAGAATTACACATAACATTTCTCCACATAGGAATACAAATAATTAGATCTTATTAAAGCCCTTAAAGAGGCAAATTTAAAAAGTAAGAGTTTTCTTAATTTCCCTTCTGTTTCTCATTTACCTATTCATGTTTCTCTTGATTTTTGTGGTTGGATATCGGCCTTTCCATTTGAAGCCCAAACAATTTTGCTTAAGCTCTTTAACTTAAACCTGTGTATGTCCACCCACCTCATATGTGTTTCTTGTAGAAAACATATGGTCGCTTTTGGTTTCTAATCCTCTCTGCTATTTGCTTCAGTTATATGGACGAGTTCATCCCATTCACATTCAGAGTTATAATTATCAGTTGTATATTCCCCAAAATTTTGGTATCCTCTCCAAGTTCTACCCCTTCTTACACTATTTCCTTTTAAACCAGTGGTTTGCTTTGAGCCAGTAACCCTTGTCCCCTCCCTTGATTTACTTCCCTTTCTACCCCCTCCCTTATTATTCCCCTCTTTATTTTTAAGGCATAATGAATTCCCTCCCTCCCTCTTCTTCTCCCCTCCCTGTTTTAACCTCCCCACTCCCCTGCTCCAATTGGCTTATCCCTTCTGACTTTCTCAGTAGGGTTAGATAGAGTTCTATATCCCAATGGATATAGCTACTCTTCCCTCTCAGGGTTAATTTCACTGAGGGTAAGGTTTAGGCATTATCTCTCAATGCTCTCTTCCTCTCCTTCTTATAATAGTATTCATCCCTTCCCCTTCCCATGCCCTCTTTGTGTGTAATAAAATATCATATTTTTCTTTTTCATTCAAGTTTCTCTTGGTGTCCTCTACTATCCACCCCCCTCTTTCCCACCCAACCCCTTATCATCTTAGACAATTTAGTACTCCAACCTCTCCATATAAATAATACTTCTAATTACTATAATAGTGAATACTATAATAGTGAATAGAGTTCACTACAGAGAATTACACATAACATTTCTCCACATAGGAATAAAAATAATTAGATCTTATTGAACCCCTTAAAGGAGGAAAATTTAAAATATAAGAATTTTCTTACTTTCCCTTCTGTTTCTTATTTACCTTTTCATGTTTCTCTTGATTTTTGTGGTTGAATATCAGACTTTCCATTTAGTCCTGGTCTTTCCTGTGCAAATTCTTGGAAATCTTCTATCTTGTTGAATGCCCTAACTTTACCCTGGAAATATATAGTCAGTTTTGATGGGTAGGTCATCCTTGGTTGTAGACCCAGTTCTCTTGCCTTTCTGAATATCATATTCCAAGGCTTGAGGTCTTTTAGGGTGGAGGCTTCCAGATCCTGTGTGATCCTGATTGGTGCTACTTGATATCTGAATTGTCTCTTTCTGGCTTCTTGTAAAATTTTTTCTTTTACTTGGAAGCTCTTGAATTTGGCTATTATATTGCTGGGGGTTGTCTTTTCAGGATCTAGTGTAGAGGGTGATCTATGGATTCTTTCAATGCCTATATTTCCCTCTTGTTGTAGGACATAATGGCAGTTTTGCTGAATAATTTCTTTTATTATGGAGTCCAAATTTCTATTAATTACTGCTTTTTCAGGAAGACCAATGATTCTCTAATTGTCTCTTCTATCCCTGTTTTCTTGATCGGTCAATTTCTCAGTGAGATATTTCATGTTTCCTTCTATTTTATCAGTCTTTTGACTTTTTTATTTGTTCTTGCTGTCTTGAGAGATCATTGGCTTCTACTTGCCGAATTTTGTGTTTAGAGACTGGTTTTCTGCTATAATGTTTTGATTTTCTTTTTCAATTTCATCTATCCTTTTTTCCAGCTTTTTGATTTTTGTCTCCAATTTGCTTATCAATTTTTTTGATTTGTGGGCATCTTTTTCAAATTGCCCAATTCTAGCCTTTAGAGCCTGGTTTTTCTTTTCAATGTGACCTTTTCTGGTCTTTGATTTATTTGCCTCACTTTCCAATTATGAAATTCTGACTTTTAAACTGTTATTTTCTTGCCAGATCTCTTCCATCTTTCTCATAATCTCAGATTTGAAATCCTCAAGACCTTGTGACCTGTTTTCATTATTTTGGGAAGGTTTGGACATGATTATTTGTTTGTTCTCCTCTGCTGTTTGCTCTGTGGTCTGGATTTTCTCTGTATAAAAGTTGTTGAGTGTTAAAGATTTCCTCTTATTGATCTTTCTCTTTGGGGTTCTTGTGGATGGCTTGCCATTTTGAGCCGTGTGCCCTCTCAGGTTTATCCTCACACCCAGGGTCTGTTTGCCCTCTTTAGGCTTCTGAGGTCTCAGGTCTAGTTGTTCTCAGGGTCAAGCCTCCTGGTGGGCCCCTTCTCTGTTCCTCTGCCCAAAGCTCCTTTAACAGTCTCAGGGTACTGCTTCCATAGAGATGCATCACTCTGTACTGGGTCCCCACACAAGGTCCGCGGCTGCTCTCAGGATCTGCTTCCCAGCCTGCTCTCAAGGTCTTTGTGGAAAGTCCGTGCTTTCTTTAGCCTCTTGGAGTCTTAAGTCTTGCTGTTCTCAGGAAGGGGTCCTGTTGGTCCCAGGTAGCTGCCAAGGACTTAATGGATGCCCCAAACTTGCTCTAGCTCTTATGTGCTGGCTTTGACCCTGTAGGTGGTTTGGGCGAAGAGGGGATTGCTCAGCTCATGTTTTAGTGAGAGTTATTTCACCCACTTATAGCATGGAAATGCTCCAATCCCACATACCTTTAATGCTGCACACTTTTGTGGGTCCCCTTCATTAAGCTGGATTTGTTTTTATGTCCTCTTGAGGAGCCCTATATGTGTGGGTTAGGAGGGATTAAGTAGCTGCTTTTTACTCTGCTGCCATCTTAACCAGGAAGCCAGTGCCATATTGTTTTGATGACCAGTGCTTTACAGTATAGTTTAATATCTGGTACTGTTAGGACAACTTCCTTCATTTTTTTTCACTATTTCCCTTGATATTCTTGATCTTTTATTTTTCCAAATGAACTTTGTTATAGGTTTTTTTTTCTAATTCTGTAAAGAAGTTTCTTGGTAGTTTGATAGGTTTGGCACTAAATAAGTAGATTTGTGTAGAATGGTCATTTTTATTATGATAGCTCATCCTACTCATGACCANCCTTGATATTCTTGTTCTTTTGTTGTTCCAAATGAATTTTGTTATAGTTTTTTCTAATTTAATAAAAAAGATTTTTGGTACTTTGATAAGCATGGCACTAAATAAGTAGATTAATTTGTGTAGAATGGTCATTTTTATTATGATAGCTCATCCTACTCATGACCAATCAATGTTTTTCCAATTCTTTAGATCCTGTTTTAACAGTTTGAAAAGTATTTTGTAGTGGTATTCATATAATTCCTTTTTTTTTGGTTAGATAGATTCCTAAGTATTTTATATTGTCTAGGGTGATTTTAAATGGTGTTTCTCTTTCTAACTCTTGCTGCTGAGATGTGCTGGAAATGTAGAGAAATGCTGATGATTCATGCACGTTTATTTTGTATCCTGCAATTTTGCTAAAGTTGTTGATTATTTCCATTAGCATTTTAGTTGATTCTATAGGATTTTTTAAGTATACCATCATATCACCTACAAAGAGTGATAGCTTAGTCTCCTCATTGTTTATTTTAATGCCTTCAATTTCTTTTTCTTCTCTAATTGCTACTGCTATAGTTTCTAGTACAATGCGAAATAATTGAGGTGATAATGGGCATGCTTTTTTCACTCCTGATCTTATTGGGAAGGTTTCTAATTTATCCCCATTGCATATGATGCTTGTTGATGGTTTTAGGTATATA
>NW_025394824.1:0-1402 GCF_016433145.1 Gracilinanus agilis | reverse complement strand
GATAGTCAATCCCAAGATCATACGTCATAGGTTGACCAGCCAGGGAGTGAGAGAACAGGTTTCCACTTCAGTATTCTACCTCTAGTATCCCGTAATCATAAACTTCATTGTTATCTAGTGGGAACACCGCAATTTTTTCCCCATCACAGATTTTCTTGTCATTAAGAGCTGTAGCAACGCAGTACAATTTCACAGTTTCTGCGAGAAATGGGGTAGAGAGAAGCGTTTCAAAACTTTTAGAACATCCATCAACCCAAACCTAACATCTTACATCCCTTTTAGAAACATCATTCATTTATTCACTGAAAAATACCTATCAAACACTTTTCTTGTTTCTGCTTACCTCCAGTTAGCCCTGCGCAAACTCCCATTTCCCTACAGGACCTTAAATCCTTCAGGTCTCTCTAACACTACCCACTCCTGCCCATACACCTTTGAAAGCTCCTGTACAAACTCTTGTCATTGAGCCCCACCACAGCTATCCTTTATATTCATCTCTCTTGTCATTCCTTTGCCACTCCTGTTCTTTTCCCCATTATCCAATGCTCACTCTCCATTTTTGTGATGTCACCTGACTTGCTCTTCCTTTTCTGAGTAGCCCTCTGCCCCAAATTCCCTTCCTATCCCCCCACCCCCATCTCTGTGTCTCTGTATCTCTATATCTCTGTGTCTCTGTATCTCTGTGTCTCCGTGTCTCTGTCTCTCTGTCTTTCTGTCTCTGTCTCTCTGTCTTTCTGTCTCTGTCTCTCTGTCTTTCTGTCTCTGTCTCTCTGTCTTTCTGTCTCTGTCTCTCTGTCTNNNTGTCTCTGTCTCTCTGTCTTTCTGTCTCTGTCTCTCTGTCTTTCTGTCTCTGTCTCTCTGTCTTTCTGTCTCTGTCTCTCTGTCTTTCTGTCTCTGTCTCTCTGTCTTTCTGTCTCTGTCTCTCTGTCTTTCTGTCTCTGTCTCTCTGTCTTTCTGTCTCTGTCTCTCTGTCTCTCTGTCTCTCTGTCTTTCTGTCTCTCTGTCTCTGTGTCTCTGTGTCTCTCTGTGTCTGTCTCTGTCCCCCTACCTCCAGCTTCTATGAATCTTTTCTCACCTTGGCTGCACACATTCCAGAAGAAGTTTCGTGCCTGGGTCCCAGGGCATATACAAGCTTCTTGTTCATAAGGTTCAGGATAACAGTTAAGGGGTTTATTGCTTTCAATACTGAGTTTCACCTGGGAAGAAAGAGATGGGGAGAATGCATGAATATTGTGGTAAGAAGGGAGAAAGGGGAGAGAAGAGTGAAGAGACCTGAAAACAGGCAGGGTGGCAGTCCAAAAAGGGAGAGATGGAAGGAGGGAGGGAGGGAGGGGATAGACACTCATCCATAAAGCCCTACAGAAAGAGAAACTCCACAGATACACATCAGGTGGAATTTGAT
>NW_025394823.1:0-1019 GCF_016433145.1 Gracilinanus agilis | reverse complement strand
CCAAAGTATAATGGACTGCCTTGAGAGCTTGTGGATTCCCATACCTTTGTGGTCTTCAAGAAGAGTCTGGATAACCAGCAGTTAGTTTTTACAGTGAGAATTCACTAGAATAGATTGTCTCTGAAGTTTCTTCCAGATCCTGAATTCTACAATTCAATGATTCTTCTGTGTAAGCATAAGTATTATATACAATGATATGTTATTATACAGCTTAAAAGTAAATTATGTTTAATTATCTGCTCCAAGAATCCAGAGAGTAGTATTTGTTCCTATGTAGTCCCATTCAGCTATTTTTTTATCTGATTGATTGCTTCTTTCCTTAGTTATGATGTCTTTTAAAAATATAATTTCTATGTTTTTCAGATTACATATTGAAAAGATTTTTAAAAATCACTTTCTGATGTTTTTTTAATAAACCCTTAACTTCTGTGTATTGGCTTCTTGGTGGAAGAGTGGTAANAATAGCATTTGACTGGAAAGGACATTAGAAAGAGACCAATTTAGATTTTAGATAATGGGTAAAAACAACAACAAAAAAACTCTCCTGAATATTAGTTGTACCAAAGTATAATGGACTGCCTTGAGAGCTTGTGGATTCCCATACCTTTGTGGTCTTCAAGAAGAGTCTGGATAACCAGCAGTTAGTTTTTACAGTGAGAATTCACTAGAATAGATTGTCTCTGAAGTTTCTTCCAGATCCTGAATTCTACAATTCAATGATTCTTCTGTGTAAGCATAAGTATTATATACAATGATATGTTATTATACAGCTTAAAAGTAAATTATGTTTAATTATCTGCTCCAAGAATCCAGAGAGTAGTATTTGTTCCTATGTAGTCCCATTCAGCTATTTTTTTATCTGATTGATTGCTTCTTTCCTTAGTTATGATGTCTTTTAAAAATATAATTTCTATGTTTTTCAGATTACATATTGAAAAGATTTTTAAAAATCACTTTCTGATGTTTTTTTAATAAACCCTTAACTTCTGTGTATTGGCTTCTTGGTGGAAGAGTGGTAA
>NW_025394822.1:0-1099 GCF_016433145.1 Gracilinanus agilis | reverse complement strand
TTCCTACAGCAGGCTTATCTTCTGTATAAAGAATAATCATTATAACATAATTAAATATAAAGCTTTAATAATCTTTTAATATTTACTGAGTTAAATATAACACTCTAGTTATTATAGTATAAATTCATCCTTTATTATACATTGATATGTCTTTCTTATCTACTAATTTTTACCAAATCTACTGTTAGAATATGGACAAACTCTGAGGGAAAAGACAAAAGGATGTTTCCATTTGATTTGTCTCCAAAACTGCC
The DNA here is from genome assembly GCF_016433145.1 of Gracilinanus agilis. Taxonomy (NCBI): domain Eukaryota; kingdom Metazoa; phylum Chordata; class Mammalia; order Didelphimorphia; family Didelphidae; genus Gracilinanus; species Gracilinanus agilis. The sequence goes on along the minus strand of NW_025394822.1, from coordinate 845 downwards.
CTATCCAAGTAAATACTTAGTATCTGCTGTTTGACCAAATATCAGTATTTAGTACTGATAAAAGAGCTAAAGGAATATGCTTGTATTCTCAGTTTATGTTTTATCTATTGGCGTTATTCTAGAGTTACTATTGGTTACTATAGAGCAATGATGGGCATAGGTTTTAAAGAGGGGGGCCAAAGGAAAGGAAATGCTCATCTGTCAGTCTATTTTTAAGGCAACTCATTCGAAGTTGCATTGTATTGTATCCTACTGATTGTAATCGTCAGATTAGGAATAATGTCTGCAGGCCAGATAGAACATTTCAGGGGGCCACATCTTGCCCGCAGGCTGTAGTTTGCCCATCACTGCTCTAGAGGGAAAGAGAGCTGGACATCAATCAAGAAAATCTTAAAGCTATTGATTTTTTGAGTCTTGACTGCCATTTAGAATTGTGTAACTTTGGGTAAATCATGTATTCTTTCTGAACCTCAGTTTCTTTTTTCTGTAAAAATAGTGATATCCATACTCATAGTACCTTCTCTATAGGTTTTTGTGTGCAAGGCTCTTTGCAAAACCTTTACAGATCTATGAAAAAGTTAATTCTGACCCCTACATTAGTGGAATCTTATTATAAATTAACCATATGAGTATATTCTTCTTGTTATTATATTAATTATTTTTCTTTTAGGTAAGTCAACTAGATGTGAGTGCATTGGAAGGAGCTGAAAAAACAGGTATCCATTCCAGTCAAAGATTCTGAAGAATGTCAAAGGTCTTTTCCAGCTAGATCTATGGTAAAGGCAGGAAAGTCTTTTGGAGGACTGAAAAGTTAAAGAGTAGATATTTTATTTGTAAGCTTTGTA
>NW_025394821.1:0-1971 GCF_016433145.1 Gracilinanus agilis | reverse complement strand
TACTAATTTTAATCTTCACATTATGGCTAACCATGACAGGATAGAATTTTCAAATTTTTTTAAAATAGATTTTTAGTATATTTAGTAAGTTTGCCCAAGAGTTGAGGTGGGGTTTCTTGCCCAACCCTCTTGAGATTTTTTTTCTTCTCATGTCCCCCAGGTACCTGCTTTCACCCTATCTCTGCCACTGTAGACTCTGCCCACCAGCCACCTGCTTTTGATGTTGGTGCCTTTTCCCACCCATATGCTCGAGCCAGCAATCTTTCATATGCAAATACCCTAGTCTTCTCCCCCTAGAAATTTTGCTTCTTTTTGTTTACTCTATAAACAAACCCCATTCAGTCTCTTCAGGAATAATGTTGTTTCAAAGCATGCTTGAAAGTCTGAAAGGACAGTTTGAGTTGGTAAAGATACAAAGTACAGTTTGGATCTGCTTAATTCTTTTCCTGGGGTTTTGTGCTGATTGAATGCCTTGCAGTTGAGAGCTTGACTAATCTTAAAATTCAGGGGAGAAATTCGTCTCCTCATACCACTTTGGCTTTTTGGTTTACCCATACCCATTATCAGGGCGTGCACACTATGTTCAGTGCAAAATTCTCCCTCACTATGATGAAATTCAGAGCTCTGACAAAATCTGAATGGATGAAAATATTGGAGGAGAGGAAATAATCTCATAAAGAGATCTGAAAGTTTATTGCTTGCTAATTACTTTCAGTTTTCCCCCTCAAGATAGTAAATAAGCTTATTTAAGATTGGTAAAAAGGATTTTTGACTACACTGCTAATAACTGGTCATTTGCTTATATTATTGTATTTGCTGATTTCTTCAACTTTTAAATTTTTTAAGTTTATCTGTATTCATCAAATTAATATCTATTCTGTTATATGATTATTTCTCTGTGCCATTTCCCTATGATTTTACTGAACAACATATCATTGTAAAAAGCCCATGAACATCTTATACAATTTTTTTAAGGTGTCAAAAGCCTTGTAAGTCTTATATATCCAGGATTTGTCATCTTAACTATTGAGGTCACATGCTGCTTCTTATACAACCTTGGAGAATATAATGACATAAGAATGTAAATTGTAATTTTATAAGGGTCTTTAGAAATGACTTTAGATACCTTCTGAATGGGTGATAGGTTTTCATATATATAAATCAGGAAGCCAAAAAAGAGCTATTGCATGCATGATATTTTAATGTTTTAGTTTAATTTACTTTCCCACCAGGAGGATCTAAAATTCTTGGTAATGTTTTAGACCCAAATAGGTTTTCATCAGCATTTGGCAAGGTTGAAAGATTTGCTATTCCTGTAGAATTTGTGACAAGTATAGATTTTTTTAACATCACACAGCAAGTGGCTATCTATATACTCATGTGAATCCTATATAACAATGGGTTTATTTGCTATTGTAAATACCTGGGCTATTGTGAATTTGGGGAATTTGGTACTTTATTTGAATGTACATTATCTACTATATCATTATTTTTATAAAACTGTTATTGTGTAAAAATAATTTGCATTCACAGTATGTGGGAAGCCAATAAGAGAAACAGTCTCAAATAGATAAAAATCTGAGATTCCTCTTTTGACCCCTTTTGTGATCCTTGTGATTTCTTGTTGAAAAAATACTGTGGCCTTATTGAAAAGCTTTAAGTTCCTAGCAAACCTGCATTGAAGAGGTTAACACTTTTCCCCTTTGGCCAGGAATGCAGCTGTCTGGTAGAGCCAAGGCCAAAACCTTAGTAGGGGCAATTCAACCCTGAGAAAATAGTCTCTGACTTGGCTTTCTGATGAGAACCCAGTCAAAATTCAGCCTTGGCCTTGTTCTATTCTGAAGCCAATGAGACCTTTTGTGTTTTTTTTTTACAGTGTACTTTTTTTTAACATTTATTAATATTCATTTTTAACATGGTTACATGATTCATGCTCCACCTTTCCCCTTCAACCCCCCCTTCTGCACCCCC
>NW_025394820.1:0-2413 GCF_016433145.1 Gracilinanus agilis | reverse complement strand
AGTTCATTTTTTATTATCTCATTGATATATCTTTAGTATAACTCTAGTAGTAGGTAGAGTTATGGATATGAGATACACTTTGTTTTGTTTCCATATGCCTTTTATTTATTTTATGTCTCTATATTTTGAGAACTTTTAATTCCACAAAAGTTTAAGAATATATTTACTCACCAAAATGTTGAAATTAAGTTTTTATGGATTGGTGTTATGTCTGGAAGACACTGGATAGCATTTTTGGCTTTGTGATGGTCTTATTTCATCAGTTTATTGTTCCAGTTCTCATGGATATTGTCTTTTAGTGTATGAAAGATAGTGAACTTCCAATGCATGATTCTAGCTACCAATTCATATCTTGCTCATTTTTGTTTGTAGATGTTAAATAATGCCTTGCATATTTTCTACCATTTCCTTGTACAGTCTACATTAATTAGTAGAAATTACCAAATTATTTAATGCTTTCTCACGCCACATTTCTTTTTTAAATTAAATTAAACATTTTCAATGAATAAAATTTAATTTCCCTTCTTTTTCCTCCCCTTAAACCCATAAAAACCCTAAAATGCTTGTAACAAATATACATGGTCAATCAAAACAAATTCTGATATTGGCCATATTAAAATTTTTCTTGTCAATTTTTATATCTAGATCCCATCATCATTGTCAGGAAGTGAACTGCATACTTATGTTACCAGTTCTGGAATCATATTAGGTTTTGTGTTGATCAAAGATGTCAGGTCTTTTAAAATTATCTTTACAATGTTATTATTGTTTATGTTGTTCCCTGTTTTTTTTTCTTTTTCCTCTGCATCAGGTCATATTAGTCGTCCCAGATTTCTCTGAGAACTGTACATTTGGTTCTATACATTTCTCACAACTTAATATAATTCTTTTTTCCATTAACATACCATACTTTGTTCAACTATTCCTCATTTGTTGGGGACCCCTTTAGTTTCTACTTCTTTACCCCTATGAAAAGAGGTGCTGTAGTGTGACCTCTTAATTGCCAGATTAGATGGCCTTTTCTCAATTCTCATCTTTCTATCTGTTGCATTTGACTCTGCTTACTTCTCTCTCCTCCTAGATATTCTTTTCTTTTTGTGTTTTCATGATGTGATTCTCTCCTGGTTAGTATTCTACCTGTCTGGCCAGTTTTTAACTTCTTCTGGCGGCTCATCATCTACACCGTATCATGTAATTCTGGGTGTTCTCCAAAGTTTTGTCTTGGATCCTCTTAATTTCTAACTCTATACTTTGTCTCTCTCTCTAACCCCATATCTCCCTCTGGCTCTCTGTCCTCTCACTGTCCTGCCTGTCTCATTGACCCCTCTGGGTTTAAATATCTTCTTAATGCAAAAGATTCTCAGATATACAGATTCAGTTCCAGACTTTCTTTGATTCCATCCTAAATCACTAAATTCCTATTGGATATTTCAACTAGAATGTCCAGAAGATATCTATACTTCCACATGCCTTAAACTGGACTCATTCCATTTACCCATAAACCATTCTTCTTTCCAACTGCCATCTTTTTGGGAAAAGTACTGACACCATTCCAGTGACTATATTTCTTAATCTCCATATCATCAAGGTGATGAAAACAACATCCCAGTTGGTCTCTCTACACTATTCTCTTCTCTATACTATAGCTAAAGAGATTGTCCTTATGTATTGATCTATCCATGTTCTCCCCCTACTCAATAAATTTAATGGCTCCTTGATGACTTTAGAATAAATTATGAGTCTCTGTTAATCTTTTAATTCTTTTTACAACCTGGATTTATTGAAGATTACTCCGTCTCCTACACTATGTACTCTCTCCAAACTGGCCTTTCCTCCACTTTTCATTTGTGATACTATACCTCCTACCTCTGTGCTTTTGCATCAGTCCTTCCTTTTGCTTACAATGTATTTCTCTGCTTAATAGTCATCCTTGTTTTCTTTTACATGTAGCTTAGACATCATCTTCTCCATAAAGCCTTTCCTGATTCTCTATATTTCCCAACAGCCATTGCCTTTCCCTTCCATTGTATCTTGTTTTTAGTTACTTTGTGTGTTTATCTATCTATCTATCTATCTACCTATCTATCTATCTATCTATCTATCTATCTGCTTATCTGCCACAATCATTAAAATGAAAGCTCATTGTATGAAACATTTTATTTATATTTTATTCTTGAAGCACTAGCACCTAACTCAGTGCCAGACATATGTAGTATGTGCTCAAGAAATAGTTATCAATTGTTTAATAGCAGTTCAGTTTCTCTTGGTTCATTGATGAAGTCATTTGTGAATACTGAGCTCTTCTTTGGACATGACTTTTATACATAGATAATATGCTTGAATTTCACAAATACTTAGGATTTCATTTCCTACAGCAGGCTTATCTTCTGTATAAAGAATAATCATTATAACA
>NW_025394819.1:0-8660 GCF_016433145.1 Gracilinanus agilis | reverse complement strand
GGTTTTGAAAAGCCATCTGAGTAAGTAGATAAAACAAAAAGCTTGTTCGGGTTATGGAATTTTAGGAATGAAATTACCAAGAATTTTAGGAATTTTATTTTAGGAATTTATGGAATTTTAGGAATTGAATTACCAAGAAGTCATTTTCTCTGAGCTGTAATGGGTAACACTTGTCATATAAGGCAAAAAAGCTTCTAGGATCCAAAGTGCTTGAAATCTGGCTATGGCTGTCTGGTGATTAATCTATCACCAAAAATAGAGAATAGGCCTTATTTACCTTCCCTTTCTCCCATATTTGTCTGTATAAGTCTATTGATTAGAGTGCTCTGCTATGAGTTACAACTACACATTCTTTATATTTATAACAGTGTTTTCATATTTTTATGTGTTTTAGGTGGAAAGGACCAGGATATAGACAGAAAATTCTCATTCGGCAGTTTTAAAAAAGTATGTACATTTCCTTCATATGTTCATCATATTTATCTATGCCCTTTTATAATAGAAGTAGTGCCTAAAATGAAGTATTTTTATGTTTTACATTAAGATAAAAGTAATTGAATAAAATAGCAAATTAAGAATTTATTTGAATCCTTATTTGAATTCAACAGCCTTGAGATTTGCTTAACATACTGAAAATATTAAAGTTGCTTTGGAATTAGTAGACATATTTGTAGTTGAAAATTTATCTTGCATTTCCTTTAAGAAAAGTCCATAACTGCCTACCAGGAGATATACAGAAATGAATGGAAAGCACTCTGTTATGTTAGAGGAATTAGTCACATTGAAGAGAGGCAGAGCTGCTGCAGTGTCAAAGTATCGTCTTTGCTCGTTTGATGGTGGTGTGATGGAACACATGAATAAAGAGTTGTTTTCATTTCTATTTTAGTTTTTGTAGATTTGGAGAATTTTTTTTCTTATAGTGATTGAGGGAAGCAACAAATTTAGTAACTGACAGAAAACCAACCTCAGAGTTAACTCTTGTTACTTCCTGCTCTGACCCCTGGACATATCCCTTAGGGTCCTGGGCATCTCTCCAATATTAGAAGTTGTAAAGCAGCAGAATGTGTGTGTTGGGTGGAGAATTTACTCATCATCAGAACTTGTCTGATTTGTATTAGAGATATTTGATGCCAACATATTTTTCTTTCAGTTTTTTTCCTAATGTATTGATTTTGTTCATGCAAAAGCGTTTAAATTTTATGTAATTAAAATTGCCTTTTATCATTTACAGTGACTTCTACTTCTTGTTTGTCTTCAAGAATTTCCACCTAGTTGTAGTTGTAACGTTTTTCTTCCTGATCTGATATTTTATTTGTGTTGGGAAAAATTTCTTTTTAATGTTATGTCATTTGATTTTTAACATTAACCTGTAACATTCCTTTTCCTAAGTAAGCTCAAAGAGCTTTTGCATAACTGTAGGAATATCTTTGCATTCCTTGCCACAGAGCATCTTCTGTAAGTGGGATAATTAAGTTTGAAAATGTGAGTACCATTCTTTCCTATGAATAGAATTGACTTGAACTGATAATTTTCATTGTGAATGAGTTTGTCTCCTAGTTCACTCTCATTGAGATATGGAGTACATTTGGCCTATAAAGGTCAAAACTTGACCAGACTTTTCAACCATTCCATCTAGATTGGAATCTTGTGACCCAGTCTTTGCCCCTCATGACTTTCTAGCACTATAATGAAGGGATAGGGGAGAGGTTCAAAAATATTAGTCCATTTCCTCATTAGATTTTCACAAATTAGAAACATCTTTTGCTTTTTGAGAAGGGTTGAATAATGAGTTTTCAGAACTGTATTTAAATGATTTAAGACTTTTGATTTTTCCTAGTCTTAGAGAAATCATTGACCATTAATTGACTAGTCATTGAAAAATCTTTTTCTGATGAGAAACTTTATATCCGGTGTATATATGTATGTCCTATTATTTTTTCTGTTTTTTTTTTTTTGTGTCTTTTTAAAGTGTTAGAAATATCTCTTTCTTGTTTCATGGTTAGAAGTATTTTTTTTTCACATTTTCTTATCTTGAAAGATTTTTAAAAGGGAAAATGGAGCCAACCAGTCTTGTGAAAAAAGTTTATTCAATTTTAGGATTTGGGAGAAAATCTTATTGTATGGCTGGAAATTTGGACCACCTATACCTGTTATGTAGAGACCCATCACTAAGGACCTAGATTGTAATGACCAGAAATACAGTCATATTCTAAACCTGATATATGGAGAACATCTCAAGCAAAGCATAAGTCTTATCTGAAAACTGGCTCCATACTGATCCTATCAGTTATTATTTCCATGTCCTCTGATTTTTTAGAGTCACTTTGGGGAGGAGTTAGGATACCTCTTTTTTTGAATTCAGGGAATTGTACCTATTCACTTTCCCCCTCTTGACTTGGAAAGTCTTTAATCTTTCATCCAATTAGAAATCAGTTTAGCTAATATACTTTTTCTTTTCTAATTAATTGTCTTACTGTGTAAAAGTCTTTCTTCCCCTATATAGGGGCATCTAGTCCTAAACTGAAGAATGGGCTTGGTTTCAATTTGTTAGTCAATTGCCATGCATTGCTTAATAAATCAATATGCTCAGCAGATTAAACTTTGTTTCTTCAATCATTTTATCTTTTGCTGATTACATTGGTTTCTGTAAAGGACCCTAACAATATAGTGTTTTTAAGAATGTGTGGAGTGCAATCTTGGGGGTCTGCACCCCAAAGCCACTTTAACGAGCAGATAGGAGACCAGATAAGAGGTTTTCAGAGAAAATGAGGCCTTTACTAGGAAAGGAAGAGTATTGGGGCACTTCCCTGAGTATTCTTTCAGCAACAGTGTGCATAGGTTTACAAATGGATTCAGAATTTATAGGAAATTGATATAATGGTGCCTTGAGTTACTCATCACCTGTGTGTGACATAATGTATGGATATGTTATATTCGTTTTATCTTGTTTTAGCCTCCTTAAATTTTCCCAGTGCTCTGAAACTCATGGGAGCGTTCCTTAAGTTTGCAATTTCAGAACTTAGACATGGCCATGGTCTTTCAGTCTGAAACTTTTAGAACAGGGAGGGAGTTTAGATTATAACTGTAATTTTTAAGGCTTTTCCCGTGGGAATAGAGAAAGGGAGGGGGAGTTTGGCCACATCAGAAAAGAGTAAATTAAATGTGTATATTTGTTTTATATCTATATCTATATCTATCTATCTATCTATCTATCTATCTATCTATCTATCTATATCTCTTTGCAGAGGGAGATTTCACTACTCTTCATAAGGAGAAATTAATATCTCCCTTCTGAAGGGCACCTAACTTTCACTAATTTTCTATAGGAAGTTGCTAGTCTAAGATACCAATACTCATTATTAAATGCTAGGATACAATGCATGATTTGATCCCATACAATTACATAATCTAATCTAAACCAATTCTTAGGGAATATAATCTTACCACCTGAACTCCAGCTTTGAATGTGTTTCCATCTGAACACATCTCCTACCTCTTCTGGAGTGAATTTCTTGCATGTGGCACCAAACGTGTTTCTACAACTTTATTGTTTGTGTATGCTGTATTTGCTTGCTTACTGCAATGCATTGCAGTAAAAAGTTCATATTACCTGAAAATCAATTTTGTAGAAGTTCTGAAGCCAAGGTTTTTATTTAGCCAGAGCTTTGAGGTGAAAGAAAGCATTTATCTATCTTGTCTACTCTTTGAAATCTCTTTCTAGCTCTTCCTCCTTGTCCCTGTCCTCTTTTAATTATCTTCTGAGTTAAAAAAATACTTTTTATTGATGTTTTCTGTTTATTACATCTCCATTGTATCCCAACTCTCTCTCTCCATTCATATGGCAAATAGATTTTTAAAAGAAGAAACAAAAAAAGTCAGCATGGAATTATTGTGATAGTCCAAAAATGTGTACAGTGTATAATACCTGTGAATTTCTGACCTCCATCAAGTAGTAATTTGGGGACATCCTCTCATGTCTCTTCAAGTTCCCCTTGGTCTTTATTGTTTTTTTATATTTACTTTTTAATTTTTTATGTCTTTCTTCCCATTTTTATCTTTATAGGTACTATATAGTGTTTTCTTGATTCTGGTTACTCTGCATCAGTTCATGTAGGTTTTCCCATGCTTCTTTGTACTGATCATATGTATCATTTCTTATAGGATATTAATATTTATATTTCATTATGTTAGTGTACCAATATTTATTTAGTCATAACCCACGGGTATGTCATGTGTATCTGTATTGTTTTTTATGCTTATCTGTCACAAAAAATTCTGGTATAAATATTTTGGGGTGTATATGAACTTTTTTCTCATCAGTTGCTTTCTTTGGATATAAATAAGTCTAGTAATGGAGTCTCTGATTCAAAGGATAGGGGTATTTTAGTCACTTTATTAACATAATTCCAAATTTCTTTCCAAAATAATTTTACTATTTTCAGCTCTAACTGTTGTTAGGTACTAGTGTGTTGTAAGAATTAAATTTAAGAGACTGTACCTGTAACCCTTCTATCATTGACTATTGCCTTTTTTGGTCTCTATTTTGCCAGTTTGCCTGGTATGAGGTTAAAACTTCAGTGTTGTTCTTTGACTATTAATCTATTGGGAAATGGCTTTTGATGTTATGTATATTTATTAATATTTATTAGTTTCTTACTTATCTTGAATTCTAAATATTTATTAGAGAAATTCGATATAAAATTTTTTTCCTATACAAACATTTCCCTTCTTATTCTTGATGAATTAATATTGTTTGAAGAAAAGCCTTTCAGTTTCGAGTTTTTCCATTTCAGTTTCCATTTTCTCTTTTTAAATTGCCTCTCTCTTGGTCAGTTAAACATATCTCTTACCCACAACTGTTGAGAGATACATGAAGTTTCTATTCTAATTTTTAAAATAATGTGTTCTTTAATATTAAGTTCACATATCTGTTTAGAATGAATTGTGGAGTGTGGTACATAATTATGTTGGTCTAATCAGAATTTTTGCCAGAAGGTTTTCCAGTTTTCCCGGCAATCTTTATCAAGGAGAGAGTTTTTCTCCAGGCAACTTAACATTTTCTACTTTATCATGCACTGGGTTATTGAGTTCTGTTGTTTTGGTCTCTCTTGCCTAGTCCATTAATATATTAATATTTTTTAACTTGTACCAAATGGATACTATATAATATAGTTTGGGGTCTGGAAGTGCTATTTGTCTTTACTTTTTTTTTCATCATTTCCCTTTCCACCTGTCTTTTTAAAAATCCAGTTTTTAGTTTTATCATTTCTATTTTTTATTTCCACTTCTTACAGGTGACAGGACATTATCCAATGGTTGGACACCCCACCTTTCTCTCTTATTTACTCCCCACATTTGCCTGGAAATCTCCCTGAAATCCCACTTTTTCCACTCTTCCAATTGCCAGTTGCTCCAAAGGGTCCCAACCCTCCTTCCTCCCAGAGTAAGTAACCTTAAGGTTTCAAATCCACCAGGCCTAATCCAGTATAAGGTCCTGATCTCCCTTTATCTATAGGAATATTCATTGGTGGATCCCCCTTCTACTTCCAAAGTGAAGAATCCTTCTATCCTTCTCTTTTCAATATTTTCTTCCCTACTCTTCACCCATTCCCCTATAGGCTTTTCTCTTCCTTAAAGTGCAGAAGTCATCTTCCTCTCATAGTTCATCATTGATTTGACACCAGCACACCACTTACTCACTCCTCTCTATCCTCTTGTTCACCATCCCCTCCCCTCTTCAGTACCCTCCTGTGCTTGAATATAATCCCACAAAAGACATATTTGAAAGTCTTTCTCTTGATGGCTTTCAGAACTTGTTTCTGAATTGATTTGTTAAATTTAACCACTCTCTGTCTTGGAGTTTGCAGCCTTTAGTCTTCTTCTGTTGGTGAATCTCTGAATTCTTTCAATTAGACTTTTATTTTTCATGTTTAAAAGTTCTGTGTGGTTCTCTTCTATATTTCCTTATAATGGTCTGATGGTCGTTTGTCCTGTCATGTTCTTTTGGAAGACTTTTATCTCTACACACATCTTATCTTTGAGGGTTGTATACTTTGCTTGTATAGTGAGCATATTTTCTTCAATATGCTTGTTTTCTCCTCCTAATTTATCTTTTCACTTTTGTGTATTTGAATTCCCAATTAGTTGTTACCTTGTTTCTTTGGTGAGGCTTATCACTGCAGATTCAAGTTTTTAAAAATTCTGCTTATACTTTTTATGTACAGGCCATAGATTTTGCTCTCATAATGCACTTTCTCTTTTAAACCCCTGAGGAATGGCATGTTGTAATTTTACATTTCCCTCAAATTTCAGAGTCCTTTGTCTCATCAAATGTTTGATCATTTTCTTTTGTTTTACAGTAGTTATTCACAGACATTTGAACTTGTATACTAGATCTGGAGACCATGTTACTTCCCTTATTACTGTTTTTCCTGCTTTTATGTACCTATAATTGAGGTCTTTGAGATTTTTTTTTCTTCTCGTAATCTTTGCTTCTTTTAAGTCCTCATCTCCTTTCCCCTCCTCATCTTATTTTCCTTATTACTCACTTCTGACTCTTTCCCCACTGATTATGGTTTTCTTTGGGTCTAGGTTTTCTCCCATACTCCCAGTTTACAGTTCATCAGCTTAGATTTTTGCCCTGAGTTTTGGATGGTTAGAACTTGTCTCCCCTGAGTCTTGTGTTCTTCCCTTAGGCTTGGTAGAGTGCTGCACAACTCCCCATATGTCCTATACCTTGTCCTGCCGACCTATTCCACTGCCTTCCTTTGTCATCTAGGGTTTACTGGCACCAGTAATCCAAAGTTTACTGTCACTGGCAATACGGAGCATATGTTTCCTAAGACAAATAGTTCAAATATTTGAAGCATTGGTGTTTCTGGGTTGAGGTACCAAGCAGGCCTTTGTTGCTGAAGGGCTTTGGCCAAGCTGGCTGTCAAAAAAACCTGAAAAAACTTCTGCAGCTGGAGCCATGGTTTTCATGGCAGTGAAAAAGAAGGTCAGGGTACTGGAATATAGGGATAAGTTTTGATATAAGCTTTTGTTGTTTCCTTGTGTCTGCTTGTGTAGCCCCACTGTTGGTAGAATGGGAGGTAGGGAATGGGTACAGAATGAGGTCAGTTTTGGTGAGTGTCAAATCAAGTTTTTTTTTTAACCTTATTTTGGATTCCTGGTGTCCTATACTATGGAAAAAATTCAAATTACTTTCTCTTTGGTACATAATTTTGTTGGGGGAAGGGAAAGTTTTCTGATGTAAGTGGTCATGGAGATCCGAGATGTTTTTTTTTGTCTATCTCGCTCACTTTTTGAGTTTAATATGTTGCTATATGTTTGTGCGCTTGTATCTTTCCATCTTTTTTCCCCAAACTGATTAAAATGAAAATAAGGTTTATGTGATGCCTGTTCTTCTGATTTTTTATTCCATTGCTATATTATAAATGCTTCATCTAGTGTAACTCTTTGTTGTACTAGTGATATTCTTCTTCTTTTTCACCACTGTCCCTTCTCTTCTATATCCCTCTTACTTTTTCTTCCCTAAGACCATTTAAGCAGAACACAATCACTTAAGACCATCTCTTATTTTAACTTTTTTTTCCTATGACTCTTAAAGATATTAGGGTCTAAAAAGACATTTGGTTCTTATTGTCCTTATTTAACATGTAAAAAAAATTTTCCCACATACTCCATTTCAATTTTACAAATATATATGCCTTTCTATGTTTATCTTATTGCTTATATTTCCATTTCCAAATATCTACTAATGTCTGGTGTTTTCATCAGTAATACTTGGACATACTATATTTTACATACTATATTTTACCTATAGTTCATTTTTACACTTAAAGGATTTTACTTAGTTTTGCTTCATATGTTATCTGGTTATTATTCTTCTTGACTATAAACTTTGTTTCTTATGGAAGTCATATTCTAAGCTCTCCTTTTCTTTCATATCAGCTCATGTAAGACTTATTTTGTGGCTCTTTTATATTTGAACTTTTTTTCTTTTTTGGCTACTTATAGTATTTTCTTTGACCTGGAAGCTCTGAATTCTAGCTTTGATATTTTGAGAGTTTGCCTTTCAGAGCTTCTTTTTGCAAGTCACATATAGATCTTCCTATTTTTACTTTGCCTTCTGATTCTAAAAGTTCTTAATTATTTTCATTTATAATTTCCTGAAATATGGTAACCAGATTTTTTGCTGATAATAATTTTTGGATAGTCTGATAATTCTTAGATTTATTTTTCTTTGACCTATTTTTCAAATATTTTTTATATTTTCTTCTCTTCTTTTTGTTTTGTTTTAGATATTCTTTTGTTTTAGTGTTGAATCATTGTTTTTAGTCTGGCCCATTCTTATTTTCAGACATTCAGATTGTTATTGAGACTTTCCACCATTTCTTCTAAGCTATTAATTTCCTTTGTCATTCTTTCTTCCTTAGCTTTTCCTCTTGTTATTCTTCTCATTTTTGTCTTTTATTCAATAAAATTCATATAGAAATAGTCTTGTGATATCAACATGCTGTTGTTCTGTTATACTTAATATTTAACAAATTATTATTACATAGGTGGATGAAATAATTTTTCTTGGTAATACAATTTAAGCATTGGTATATGAGTTCATTTTTTATTATCTCATTGATATATCTTTAGTATAACTCTAG
>NW_025394818.1:0-8654 GCF_016433145.1 Gracilinanus agilis | reverse complement strand
GGTTTTGAAAAGCCATCTGAGTAAGTAGATAAAACAAAAAGCTTGTTCGGGTTATGGAATTTTAGGAATGAAATTACCAAGAATTTTAGGAATTTTATTTTAGGAATTTATGGAATTTTAGGAATTGAATTACCAAGAAGTCATTTTCTCTGAGCTGTAATGGGTAACACTTGTCATATAAGGCAAAAAAGCTTCTAGGATCCAAAGTGCTTGAAATCTGGCTATGGCTGTCTGGTGATTAATCTATCACCAAAAATAGAGAATAGGCCTTATTTACCTTCCCTTTCTCCCATATTTGTCTGTATAAGTCTATTGATTAGAGTGCTCTGCTATGAGTTACAACTACACATTCTTTATATTTATAACAGTGTTTTCATATTTTTATGTGTTTTAGGTGGAAAGGACCAGGATATAGACAGAAAATTCTCATTCGGCAGTTTTAAAAAAGTATGTACATTTCCTTCATATGTTCATCATATTTATCTATGCCCTTTTATAATAGAAGTAGTGCCTAAAATGAAGTATTTTTATGTTTTACATTAAGATAAAAGTAATTGAATAAAATAGCAAATTAAGAATTTATTTGAATCCTTATTTGAATTCAACAGCCTTGAGATTTGCTTAACATACTGAAAATATTAAAGTTGCTTTGGAATTAGTAGACATATTTGTAGTTGAAAATTTATCTTGCATTTCCCTTAAGTCCATGACTGCCTACCAGGAGATATACAGAAATGAATGGAAAGCACTCTGTTATGTTAGAGGAATTAGTCACATTGAAGAGAGGCAGAGCTGCTGCAGTGTCAAAGTATCGTCTTTGCTCGTTTGATGGTGGTGTGATGGAACACATGAATAAAGAGTTGTTTTCATTTCTATTTTAGTTTTTGTAGATTTGGAGAATTTTTTTTCTTATAGTGATTGAGGGAAGCAACAAATTTAGTAACTGACAGAAAACCAACCTCAGAGTTAACTCTTGTTACTTCCTGCTCTGACCCCTGGACATATCCCTTAGGGTCCTGGGCATCTCTCCAATATTAGAAGTTGTAAAGCAGCAGAATGTGTGTGTTGGGTGGAGAATTTACTCATCATCAGAACTTGTCTGATTTGTATTAGAGATATTTGATGCCAACATATTTTTCTTTCAGTTTTTTTCCTAATGTATTGATTTTGTTCATGCAAAAGCGTTTAAATTTTATGTAATTAAAATTGCCTTTTATCATTTACAGTGACTTCTACTTCTTGTTTGTCTTCAAGAATTTCCACCTAGTTGTAGTTGTAACGTTTTTCTTCCTGATCTGATATTTTATTTGTGTTGGGAAAAATTTCTTTTTAATGTTATGTCATTTGATTTTTAACATTAACCTGTAACATTCCTTTTCCTAAGTAAGCTCAAAGAGCTTTTGCATAACTGTAGGAATATCTTTGCATTCCTTGCCACAGAGCATCTTCTGTAAGTGGGATAATTAAGTTTGAAAATGTGAGTACCATTCTTTCCTATGAATAGAATTGACTTGAACTGATAATTTTCATTGTGAATGAGTTTGTCTCCTAGTTCACTCTCATTGAGATATGGAGTACATTTGGCCTATAAAGGTCAAAACTTGACCAGACTTTTCAACCATTCCATCTAGATTGGAATCTTGTGACCCAGTCTTTGCCCCTCATGACTTTCTAGCACTATAATGAAGGGATAGGGGAGAGGTTCAAAAATATTAGTCCATTTCCTCATTAGATTTTCACAAATTAGAAACATCTTTTGCTTTTTGAGAAGGGTTGAATAATGAGTTTTCAGAACTGTATTTAAATGATTTAAGACTTTTGATTTTTCCTAGTCTTAGAGAAATCATTGACCATTAATTGACTAGTCATTGAAAAATCTTTTTCTGATGAGAAACTTTATATCCGGTGTATATATGTATGTCCTATTATTTTTTCTGTTTTTTTTTTTTGTGTCTTTTTAAAGTGTTAGAAATATCTCTTTCTTGTTTCATGGTTAGAAGTATTTTTTTTTCACATTTTCTTATCTTGAAAGATTTTTAAAAGGGAAAATGGAGCCAACCAGTCTTGTGAAAAAAGTTTATTCAATTTTAGGATTTGGGAGAAAATCTTATTGTATGGCTGGAAATTTGGACCACCTATACCTGTTATGTAGAGACCCATCACTAAGGACCTAGATTGTAATGACCAGAAATACAGTCATATTCTAAACCTGATATATGGAGAACATCTCAAGCAAAGCATAAGTCTTATCTGAAAACTGGCTCCATACTGATCCTATCAGTTATTATTTCCATGTCCTCTGATTTTTTAGAGTCACTTTGGGGAGGAGTTAGGATACCTCTTTTTTTGAATTCAGGGAATTGTACCTATTCACTTTCCCCCTCTTGACTTGGAAAGTCTTTAATCTTTCATCCAATTAGAAATCAGTTTAGCTAATATACTTTTTCTTTTCTAATTAATTGTCTTACTGTGTAAAAGTCTTTCTTCCCCTATATAGGGGCATCTAGTCCTAAACTGAAGAATGGGCTTGGTTTCAATTTGTTAGTCAATTGCCATGCATTGCTTAATAAATCAATATGCTCAGCAGATTAAACTTTGTTTCTTCAATCATTTTATCTTTTGCTGATTACATTGGTTTCTGTAAAGGACCCTAACAATATAGTGTTTTTAAGAATGTGTGGAGTGCAATCTTGGGGGTCTGCACCCCAAAGCCACTTTAACGAGCAGATAGGAGACCAGATAAGAGGTTTTCAGAGAAAATGAGGCCTTTACTAGGAAAGGAAGAGTATTGGGGCACTTCCCTGAGTATTCTTTCAGCAACAGTGTGCATAGGTTTACAAATGGATTCAGAATTTATAGGAAATTGATATAATGGTGCCTTGAGTTACTCATCACCTGTGTGTGACATAATGTATGGATATGTTATATTCGTTTTATCTTGTTTTAGCCTCCTTAAATTTTCCCAGTGCTCTGAAACTCATGGGAGCGTTCCTTAAGTTTGCAATTTCAGAACTTAGACATGGCCATGGTCTTTCAGTCTGAAACTTTTAGAACAGGGAGGGAGTTTAGATTATAACTGTAATTTTTAAGGCTTTTCCCGTGGGAATAGAGAAAGGGAGGGGGAGTTTGGCCACATCAGAAAAGAGTAAATTAAATGTGTATATTTGTTTTATATCTATATCTATATCTATCTATCTATCTATCTATCTATCTATCTATCTATCTATATCTCTTTGCAGAGGGAGATTTCACTACTCTTCATAAGGAGAAATTAATATCTCCCTTCTGAAGGGCACCTAACTTTCACTAATTTTCTATAGGAAGTTGCTAGTCTAAGATACCAATACTCATTATTAAATGCTAGGATACAATGCATGATTTGATCCCATACAATTACATAATCTAATCTAAACCAATTCTTAGGGAATATAATCTTACCACCTGAACTCCAGCTTTGAATGTGTTTCCATCTGAACACATCTCCTACCTCTTCTGGAGTGAATTTCTTGCATGTGGCACCAAACGTGTTTCTACAACTTTATTGTTTGTGTATGCTGTATTTGCTTGCTTACTGCAATGCATTGCAGTAAAAAGTTCATATTACCTGAAAATCAATTTTGTAGAAGTTCTGAAGCCAAGGTTTTTATTTAGCCAGAGCTTTGAGGTGAAAGAAAGCATTTATCTATCTTGTCTACTCTTTGAAATCTCTTTCTAGCTCTTCCTCCTTGTCCCTGTCCTCTTTTAATTATCTTCTGAGTTAAAAAAATACTTTTTATTGATGTTTTCTGTTTATTACATCTCCATTGTATCCCAACTCTCTCTCTCCATTCATATGGCAAATAGATTTTTAAAAGAAGAAACAAAAAAAGTCAGCATGGAATTATTGTGATAGTCCAAAAATGTGTACAGTGTATAATACCTGTGAATTTCTGACCTCCATCAAGTAGTAATTTGGGGACATCCTCTCATGTCTCTTCAAGTTCCCCTTGGTCTTTATTGTTTTTTTATATTTACTTTTTAATTTTTTATGTCTTTCTTCCCATTTTTATCTTTATAGGTACTATATAGTGTTTTCTTGATTCTGGTTACTCTGCATCAGTTCATGTAGGTTTTCCCATGCTTCTTTGTACTGATCATATGTATCATTTCTTATAGGATATTAATATTTATATTTCATTATGTTAGTGTACCAATATTTATTTAGTCATAACCCACGGGTATGTCATGTGTATCTGTATTGTTTTTTATGCTTATCTGTCACAAAAAATTCTGGTATAAATATTTTGGGGTGTATATGAACTTTTTTCTCATCAGTTGCTTTCTTTGGATATAAATAAGTCTAGTAATGGAGTCTCTGATTCAAAGGATAGGGGTATTTTAGTCACTTTATTAACATAATTCCAAATTTCTTTCCAAAATAATTTTACTATTTTCAGCTCTAACTGTTGTTAGGTACTAGTGTGTTGTAAGAATTAAATTTAAGAGACTGTACCTGTAACCCTTCTATCATTGACTATTGCCTTTTTTGGTCTCTATTTTGCCAGTTTGCCTGGTATGAGGTTAAAACTTCAGTGTTGTTCTTTGACTATTAATCTATTGGGAAATGGCTTTTGATGTTATGTATATTTATTAATATTTATTAGTTTCTTACTTATCTTGAATTCTAAATATTTATTAGAGAAATTTGATATAAAATTTTTTTCCTATACAAACATTTCCCTTCTTATTCTTGATGAATTAATATTGTTTGAAGAAAAGCCTTTCAGTTTCGAGTTTTTCCATTTCAGTTTCCATTTTCTCTTTTTAAATTGCCTCTCTCTTGGTCAGTTAAACATATCTCTTACCCACAACTGTTGAGAGATACATGAAGTTTCTATTCTAATTTTTAAAATAATGTGTTCTTTAATATTAAGTTCACATATCTGTTTAGAATGAATTGTGGAGTGTGGTACATAATTATGTTGGTCTAATCAGAATTTTTGCCAGAAGGTTTTCCAGTTTTCCCGGCAATCTTTATCAAGGAGAGAGTTTTTCTCCAGGCAACTTAACATTTTCTACTTTATCATGCACTGGGTTATTGAGTTCTGTTGTTTTGGTCTCTCTTGCCTAGTCCATTAATATATTAATATTTTTTAACTTGTACCAAATGGATACTATATAATATAGTTTGGGGTCTGGAAGTGCTATTTGTCTTTACTTTTTTTTTCATCATTTCCCTTTCCACCTGTCTTTTTAAAAATCCAGTTTTTAGTTTTATCATTTCTATTTTTTATTTCCACTTCTTACAGGTGACAGGACATTATCCAATGGTTGGACACCCCACCTTTCTCTCTTATTTACTCCCCACATTTGCCTGGAAATCTCCCTGAAATCCCACTTTTTCCACTCTTCCAATTGCCAGTTGCTCCAAAGGGTCCCAACCCTCCTTCCTCCCAGAGTAAGTAACCTTAAGGTTTCAAATCCACCAGGCCTAATCCAGTATAAGGTCCTGATCTCCCTTTATCTATAGGAATATTCATTGGTGGATCCCCCTTCTACTTCCAAAGTGAAGAATCCTTCTATCCTTCTCTTTTCAATATTTTCTTCCCTACTCTTCACCCATTCCCCTATAGGCTTTTCTCTTCCTTAAAGTGCAGAAGTCATCTTCCTCTCATAGTTCATCATTGATTTGACACCAGCACACCACTTACTCACTCCTCTCTATCCTCTTGTTCACCATCCCCTCCCCTCTTCAGTACCCTCCTGTGCTTGAATATAATCCCACAAAAGACATATTTGAAAGTCTTTCTCTTGATGGCTTTCAGAACTTGTTTCTGAATTGATTTGTTAAATTTAACCACTCTCTGTCTTGGAGTTTGCAGCCTTTAGTCTTCTTCTGTTGGTGAATCTCTGAATTCTTTCAATTAGACTTTTATTTTTCATGTTTAAAAGTTCTGTGTGGTTCTCTTCTATATTTCCTTATAATGGTCTGATGGTCGTTTGTCCTGTCATGTTCTTTTGGAAGACTTTTATCTCTACACACATCTTATCTTTGAGGGTTGTATACTTTGCTTGTATAGTGAGCATATTTTCTTCAATATGCTTGTTTTCTCCTCCTAATTTATCTTTTCACTTTTGTGTATTTGAATTCCCAATTAGTTGTTACCTTGTTTCTTTGGTGAGGCTTATCACTGCAGATTCAAGTTTTTAAAAATTCTGCTTATACTTTTTATGTACAGGCCATAGATTTTGCTCTCATAATGCACTTTCTCTTTTAAACCCCTGAGGAATGGCATGTTGTAATTTTACATTTCCCTCAAATTTCAGAGTCCTTTGTCTCATCAAATGTTTGATCATTTTCTTTTGTTTTACAGTAGTTATTCACAGACATTTGAACTTGTATACTAGATCTGGAGACCATGTTACTTCCCTTATTACTGTTTTTCCTGCTTTTATGTACCTATAATTGAGGTCTTTGAGATTTTTTTTTCTTCTCGTAATCTTTGCTTCTTTTAAGTCCTCATCTCCTTTCCCCTCCTCATCTTATTTTCCTTATTACTCACTTCTGACTCTTTCCCCACTGATTATGGTTTTCTTTGGGTCTAGGTTTTCTCCCATACTCCCAGTTTACAGTTCATCAGCTTAGATTTTTGCCCTGAGTTTTGGATGGTTAGAACTTGTCTCCCCTGAGTCTTGTGTTCTTCCCTTAGGCTTGGTAGAGTGCTGCACAACTCCCCATATGTCCTATACCTTGTCCTGCCGACCTATTCCACTGCCTTCCTTTGTCATCTAGGGTTTACTGGCACCAGTAATCCAAAGTTTACTGTCACTGGCAATACGGAGCATATGTTTCCTAAGACAAATAGTTCAAATATTTGAAGCATTGGTGTTTCTGGGTTGAGGTACCAAGCAGGCCTTTGTTGCTGAAGGGCTTTGGCCAAGCTGGCTGTCAAAAAAACCTGAAAAAACTTCTGCAGCTGGAGCCATGGTTTTCATGGCAGTGAAAAAGAAGGTCAGGGTACTGGAATATAGGGATAAGTTTTGATATAAGCTTTTGTTGTTTCCTTGTGTCTGCTTGTGTAGCCCCACTGTTGGTAGAATGGGAGGTAGGGAATGGGTACAGAATGAGGTCAGTTTTGGTGAGTGTCAAATCAAGTTTTTTTTTTAACCTTATTTTGGATTCCTGGTGTCCTATACTATGGAAAAAATTCAAATTACTTTCTCTTTGGTACATAATTTTGTTGGGGGAAGGGAAAGTTTTCTGATGTAAGTGGTCATGGAGATCCGAGATGTTTTTTTTTGTCTATCTCGCTCACTTTTTGAGTTTAATATGTTGCTATATGTTTGTGCGCTTGTATCTTTCCATCTTTTTTCCCCAAACTGATTAAAATGAAAATAAGGTTTATGTGATGCCTGTTCTTCTGATTTTTTATTCCATTGCTATATTATAAATGCTTCATCTAGTGTAACTCTTTGTTGTACTAGTGATATTCTTCTTCTTTTTCACCACTGTCCCTTCTCTTCTATATCCCTCTTACTTTTTCTTCCCTAAGACCATTTAAGCAGAACACAATCACTTAAGACCATCTCTTATTTTAACTTTTTTTTCCTATGACTCTTAAAGATATTAGGGTCTAAAAAGACATTTGGTTCTTATTGTCCTTATTTAACATGTAAAAAAAATTTTCCCACATACTCCATTTCAATTTTACAAATATATATGCCTTTCTATGTTTATCTTATTGCTTATATTTCCATTTCCAAATATCTACTAATGTCTGGTGTTTTCATCAGTAATACTTGGACATACTATATTTTACATACTATATTTTACCTATAGTTCATTTTTACACTTAAAGGATTTTACTTAGTTTTGCTTCATATGTTATCTGGTTATTATTCTTCTTGACTATAAACTTTGTTTCTTATGGAAGTCATATTCTAAGCTCTCCTTTTCTTTCATATCAGCTCATGTAAGACTTATTTTGTGGCTCTTTTATATTTGAACTTTTTTTCTTTTTTGGCTACTTATAGTATTTTCTTTGACCTGGAAGCTCTGAATTCTAGCTTTGATATTTTGAGAGTTTGCCTTTCAGAGCTTCTTTTTGCAAGTCACATATAGATCTTCCTATTTTTACTTTGCCTTCTGATTCTAAAAGTTCTTAATTATTTTCATTTATAATTTCCTGAAATATGGTAACCAGATTTTTTGCTGATAATAATTTTTGGATAGTCTGATAATTCTTAGATTTATTTTTCTTTGACCTATTTTTCAAATATTTTTTATATTTTCTTCTCTTCTTTTTGTTTTGTTTTAGATATTCTTTTGTTTTAGTGTTGAATCATTGTTTTTAGTCTGGCCCATTCTTATTTTCAGACATTCAGATTGTTATTGAGACTTTCCACCATTTCTTCTAAGCTATTAATTTCCTTTGTCATTCTTTCTTCCTTAGCTTTTCCTCTTGTTATTCTTCTCATTTTTGTCTTTTATTCAATAAAATTCATATAGAAATAGTCTTGTGATATCAACATGCTGTTGTTCTGTTATACTTAATATTTAACAAATTATTATTACATAGGTGGATGAAATAATTTTTCTTGGTAATACAATTTAAGCATTGGTATATGAGTTCATTTTTTATTATCTCATTGATATATCTTTAGTATAACTCTAG
>NW_025394817.1:0-2465 GCF_016433145.1 Gracilinanus agilis | reverse complement strand
CCATTTAGTCATTGATAGAGTGATTGACAGTATCAAAGACTGCAGAGAGTTGAACATTAAAGATTGAGAAAAAGGCATTTCATAAGGCTGTTAAGAGATTGTTGGTAACTTTAGGGAAATAATACGGTTTTGGTTGAATAATGAAGTAGAAAACCAAATCTAAGAATTAATAAAAAAGAGAAAGCAAAGGCAGTGTGAGCATTGGTTGTAGGTTACTATACTAAGGTATTTATCCATAAAAAAGGAGATGAGAGATAGAATTATAGATATTGAGGATGGACAGATCAAATTAGTTTATTTTTTTGTGAATGGGTGAGATATGAATGTACTTGTAAAAGGTAAGGGAGTAGCCTATTGACATTGAGAGATTGTGACGATAAAGGGGGGGAAAATCTCCTGGAGAAAGTGATATGGAATGTGACTGTTCACATAATGGGGTTTTCTTGGAAAGAATTTCATGTATGAAGAGGTGAAGGAGGATTTAGACAGGGAAGGATAAGAAGCAGGGAATAACAGAGCTCTTGGCACAACTAGACAGTTTCAACGCCAGGGTAATAAAAAAAATTTTCAATCAGTAGATCTGATGGATTTTCAGAGTTGTGTGCAAATCCAGATATATCTTTACATTTCCTCCTATATTGCGTGAGACTTTTTATTCATGGTGGGTGTAGAAAATTCCAGCTTTTAAATTACTCTGTTTTGATACAATTGATCTGCTAGTGAGATTTGTACAATGAAACTCAAAAAGATCTTTTTTGAATTCCAGTCTAAGTATGCCCACCTCCACTGCAAAACACTATAATATGTGAGATATAAGTATTATTTTAGTCACCTATTTTATTATTAGGTAGAATTTCAAGAATTTTCATTAAGTGAAGATTTTCAAAGAGCTTGAACGTTTAAGTTTTATCCCCATTTAAATCTCAATCCTTCAATTTCTGTGCAATTTCTGGGTTTAGGGATAAAGGTTTCATTCTGTGTTTACTGGTTTTTGTTTGTTTGTGTTTTGTTTGTTTATTTGTTTTTCTTTTTATGATTATCCTATTGTGGTCTGCAATAGACTGCTTTGTTACTTGGACCTGAGGCTACAATTCCCAAATAGCAGTTTTTAAGCCCTGCTCTGTAACTGATAATATCTGTTTCTAATTTTGTTATGATATGGTCCTGCTGCATAATAAAAGCATTCATTCATATCTTCAGTCTTTTTCATATGCATCTAGGTCTGGCCACATTAGTGGTCAACACTGTCTGCACAAAACCATTTCCAGAAGGTGGGCTATTGGAATTTCTTATTTGATATGCTGTGTCTTTATTCTTTCAGAACCATGACATGAAGCAGGAAGGCTGCTAATCTTCATTATAGCCCCTAATAGGGTCATCCTGCAACTCCATTTGTTGATTCTTATGGAACTTCTGGAGCTAATGCCAAAAGATGCTATAAGATGTTAAAGACAAGGCTATAAAAAATTAGCATTCACCAGGAACTTAGAGAGATATGACCTGGAGGCTAGAATTATGCACCAGAAGCATATTCTTTTTATGGACTGATAGATTATTTTTTAAAATCCTCATACTACAAATACAGATATTAAATTATCCTTGAGTACTCAATCAATACATTACATAACATGGGGACATTATTAAAGATAGAGCTATTGCCAAGAATTGCTTTGATATAAAATTGATCAATTAAAAATAAACCAAAAATACTTTCATAGATATTGCCATGTTATATCTTCATAATATCCAAATCATGGAGCAAAAGCTTTCAAAATACAGAAAACTGGCATATAAGATGAAATCCTAAGAGAACAGGATGACATAAATGTCATTCCTATTGGTTAATCTGCTAATGGAATTTTGCATTGGATGCTTGCAAATACAGTGTTCTTATAGAGGATGAATTTAAATCATGCTTTTATTTAGTCATAAAAAGCAGTTATATATACATCTATGCAACTGTTCATATGACATGAAACCCAAAAGATTAATAGCAGGATGGAGTATTAAGCTGAGTCTTTTCCATCTGAAGCTCCATGAAAAAGATAAAAAGAATGAGATGAGGCCCAGAAGACCTGGCTAGGTTCAAGTCTTGTTTCTGACACATCTTGACTTCATGACCTCAACCTTAATGTTTCACTTAATGCTTCAGTCATCCAGACAACTCTTTCAGGCTATAAATTTCAGGGTAGGTAATCATCTTTGGAAAGGGAAGTTTCTCAATGAAAGCTCACTAATGTGATGAAATTTGAGATCTAGTTAAAAAAAGATTTATTAACAGTTTAAACAGATTTAAAACTTAAATACTTCATAGAAAACAGATAATGCAATAGCAAAACTTAAGGCCATTAATACATACTTGCCACAGAACTGATCATGGGGAATTGATATTTAGTTTACCTCTGGATGAAGTCTATGAAGTCACTTAACCTCTCTATGCCATGATTTTTTCATCTGTAAAATAA
>NW_025394816.1:0-2045 GCF_016433145.1 Gracilinanus agilis | reverse complement strand
ATGGAGATGAAACACAAGTGAAAAATGGAACAATAACAAAATGACCCATCAAAACTGGAATGAAATTTACAGAAACTCTCTCCAAAATACCAGCAACTCTCCACTGACCTCACCATACTGAAGGGCATCACAGTGGCTCCCACCAAGAAGTCAGCACCAGCCAAGGAAGCAATGAGAAAATTGGCTGGAGAGTGCAGCTGCCTGAAGTGAAGAATTGAAATCATTACCAAGAGGTTTCCAAAAACAGCCAACAGAGCCCCAAATCCAAAGACCAAGTAGAGTATGACTTGGAGTTCTGGGGAGTAGGAGGTTTTGATACAGGACCCATTGATGTTTTCATAGCAGAATTGCACAGCTGCAGGCTGGGATCCATTGCTGCTGCTCATTGTTCCACTTGCTGAGCTTTGTTTTTCTTTGGTATTACAGAGAAGCTGTCTTTGAAATTTTTAATATTACTGGTGGGAGGGAAAAGATAAATTAAATACATGTCTGTTCAAAGACTTCATGCATTATGATCCTTTCCCCTAGGAAATAATTGTAGAGCACGTAGCACATTGCCTTGCACATAGTAGGCACTAACAAAATTTTTCATTCCCTCCTCTTTCCAGATTTCCTCTGTTCCTATCCGACAAAGATATCCCTATCCTGTGTGATATTGATCATATGTCCATTCAGCTCGGAACTGCTTCCCTTAGTCTAAGCCATTAAATAAATAGATTTCAATGTCTACTAAGCATTGGTATCATTACAGTAAATACTTATCAGCATGGTGAAATTTCCCCTTTAATTCTCTAGTTCTGGAGCTCTGACAAACTCTCAGCAAAGTTCAGTGAAATACTAAAGGATTCTTCATTTCAAGGGTCACCTTTTATTACTCTGCCTTGTTTGCCAATTCCATTTTAATGACTATAGTATCCTGACCTTTCAGGAATTCAGCCAAAGAAATGTCATTCACAGAAAACCCATAAGATACAATCCCTTTGGTGTTAGGTGTGAGCTAGGAGAGGAAAATTTTCCCAATAAACCATTAATAAGAAGTTTATTCTGCTACATTACTGTTTATAGGAACAAAATTATTCAATTTGTTTTGTAAGATTTTGATATCTGTATGTATGCCATTGTGTTTTGTGGATTTCATTTTTTGATGGAAACATTTCTGGTGAATATCCAGGCTTCTCATATATATGTATGTATGTAGACACACATACACATATGTGTTGGTATGAAGCCATATGTGTGTTGCAAGTATATATTCATATATTGAATCCCATATACCTGTAGACATTTGTATATATTTTCAGATATAGCCATCAAAACTATACTCTGCCTATATATATATAGATAGATAAATAGATAGATAGATAGAAAGATAGACATATTTCTATATATACACATGTGTATATTTTAACAGTTTCTCCTGATCCTTAAACCATAAGTTATAATTTATTTGGTATTGGCTGTCCACGTATAGTGTAACTCCTCAATAAATTAGAATATTTTTCTGTTGCTGGCTGGTCCTCAGACCACAAATATATTAGCTATTATTACATCCAGACATTAAGTCTATTTACTTTGGATCTGCATGAAATACTTGTATCCACTGGTAGAAACTTTGAGAACCCTTGGGTCATTTGCATTGAGGCATCAGAGGACTACTTTATTGGAAGCTCAGAATGCATATTCTCACTGTGTGTTCATATTTCCTCAATGTGAGGAACTACCACTGTGGAAATTTCTTTCTGCAAAATAGATCAGCAATTACTGTTCAACTTACAATGTTAAAGAATTACTGAAGGAGGTATAAGGGAGGATACTCAGAGGCTAAAAGACTTTTTTATGGTCACATGACCAGCACATGTCAGAACTCAGGACTTCATAATTACAAATTAAGTCTTCTTTCTACTTGTCAGTGCTGGAGCCCCAAAATTACTAATGCAGCTTTAAACTTCAATAACTTAAAACTATACTAAGACTTTTAAGATACCCTATATATGTACATTATATATTCATGTGCATTATATATTATACATAGATATATTTGCGCA
>NW_025394815.1:0-1853 GCF_016433145.1 Gracilinanus agilis | reverse complement strand
AGAATTGAAATCATTACCAGGAGGTTTCCTAAAATAGCCAACAGAGCCCCAAATCCAAAGGCCAAGTAAAGGATGACTCGGGATCCTGGGGAGTAGGAGGTTTTGATACAGGACTCATTGATGTTTTCATAGCAAAACTGCACAGCTGCAGGCTGGGAACTATTGCTGCAGCTCATTGTTCCACTCTCTGAGCTTTGATGTCTCTGCTTTTCTTTGGAATCACAGAGAAGCTATCTCTGAAATTTTCAATATTACTGGTGGGATGGAAAAGAAAAATTAAATGCATGTCTGTTCAAAGATTTCATGCATTATGATCCATTTTGCTATGCAATATTTGTAGAGCACCTAGCACATTGCCTTGCACATAGTAGGCACTAAATACATGTCTCATTCCCTCCTCCTTCCTGGACATCAACAAAGAATCCCTATCCTGTGTTATATTTATCACATGCTCATTCAACTCAGAACTGCTTCCCTTAATCTAAGCCATTAAATAAATAGATTTGAATGTCTACTAAGCATTGGTATCATTACAGTAAATACTTATCAGCATGGTGAAATTTCCCCTTTAATTCTCTAGTTCTGCACCTCTGACAAGCTCTCAGCAAAGTTCAGTGAAATACTAAGTGATTCTTCATTTCAACCGTCACCTTTTATTACTCTGCCTTGTTTGCCAATTCAAAATTAATGCCCAAAGTACCCTGACCTTTCAGGAACTCAGCCAAAAAAATGTCATTCACAGAAAACCCACAAGATAAAATCCCTTTGGTGTTAGGTGTGAACTAGGAGAGGAAACTTTTCCCAATAAACCATTAATAAGAAGTTTATTCTGCTACACTACAGTTAATAGGAACATAAATTATTCAATTTGTTTTGTTAGATTTTGATATCTGTATGTATGCCATCATGTTTTGTGGATTTCATTTTTTGATGGACATATTTCTGATGAATATCCAGGCTTCTCACATATATATATACACACACACATAAATGTGTTTATATGAAACCATATATGATTGACAAATGTATATCCATATGTCGACACTCATATACCTTTAGACATTAGTATATATTTGCAGGTATAGCCATCAAAGCTACTTCCTGCCTACATATATATATATAGAGAAAGATAGATAGATAGGTAGGTAGGTAGATAGATAGATAGATAGATAGATGGATAGACATACATCTATATATACACATGTGTGTATATTAACAGTTTCCCCTGATCCTTAAACCATAAGTTATAATTTATTTGGTATTGGCTGTCCATGTATAGTGTAACTCCTCAATAAATTAGAATATTTTTCTGTTGCTGTCTGGTCCTGAGACCACAAATATATAAGCTATTATTACATCCCTACATTAAGGCGATTTACTTGGATCTGCATGAATATACTTGTATCCACTGGCAGAAACTTTGAGAACTCTTGGTCATTTCCACCTTACACTGAGGCATCAGACTTTATTGGAAGCTCAGAATGTATATTCTCCACATGTGTTCATATTTCTTTAAGGTGAGGAACTTCCACTGTGGAAATTTCTTTCTACAAAACAGATCAGTAATTACTCTTCAACATACAATGTTAAAGAATTGCTGAAGGAGGTATAAGGGAAGATACTCAGAGGCTAAAAGACTCGTTCATGGTCATATGACTAGCACACATGAGAATTCAGGACTTCATAATTACAAATTAAGTCTTCTTTCTACTTTTCAATGCTGGTGTCCCAAAATTACTAATGCAGTTTTAAACTTTAATAACTTAAAACTATACTAAGATTTTTAGGATACCTTGTATAACTATGTTATATATTCATGTGCATTATATATTATACATAGATATATTTGCGCA